>NC_050185.1:917500-1085000 GCF_008315115.2 Sander lucioperca
TACCCCACATCATCACATACCCTTCACCATACCCCCACATCATCACATACCCTTCACCATACCCCCACATCATCACATCCCCTTCACCATACCCCCACATCATCACATACCCTTCACCATACCCCCACATCATCACATACCCTTCACCATACCCCCACATCATCACATCCCCTTCACCATACCCCCACATCATCACATACCCTTCACCATACCCCCACATCATCACATACCCTTCACCATACCCCCACATCATCACATCCCCTTCACCATACCCCCACATCATCACATACCCTTCACCATACCCCCACATCATCACATACCCTTCACCATACCTAGAGATTGGCATGGTTTTATTTCAGTTAGCCTAATAGCTGGTTTGATTTGCATTGAGAGATGATTTTATGGAAAGTACCCCATGCCCCATGATTTTTCCTCATTTTTTTAATTAGGGCATTAAGATCAATTTCCAAAAGATGATTTTTTTATTCCTCTTTTTAGTCAACTTTAGCATGGGTTCATGAACTTATGAGCACCACTGTACATAGCTTTTTAAGCCATGTAAGCTAATTTAGCTGGTTTAACGCTTGCTTCCGTGATGCTGACGTCTGCCCGTAAAATGGCAAAAAATGAAACAAGCGCCAACTTCGTTGTACAGCAGCCACACTGACAAGGCTGCCTGCAGATGTGTCTGCAGACATATTTTGTTAATCAGCCTCATAAGTGAAGGCTTCGGCTGATGCTGTTTATCCCAAAATGGGATAATCTGCCCAATTAATCGGCCAACTGATTAATCAGACTATCACTAATCCTAATCATCCAGTAAAAAGTCTTACTTGGCTCATTTATCATAAAAAGCCAATATAAGGTCAATATGTAGGTAAGCTGAAAAATCATATAATAAAAGATGAAAAAAATCCTAAATGATAAATAGACGTGAACATTGAGAGGCTAAATTGTTAAAACTAAGCCAGACAAACCCCACACAAAGGTACACACACAAATTCACACAAAGTCAGTTCGGCGTTTGGCCACCGAAAGGTGCTTCTGCCCTTGGCCAGCCCATCTCATCCTCCCCAAACTCGTATTCTCATCACATGTGGAAAGCTGTAGGGCAATTTCACTGCCAGAAATATTTCTATTGACAAACAGTAAATCAGTTTAAAACAAAGCTAAAAGAAACATAGTATGGATTGATTGAAAGAGATAGATGGAGTCACTCTTTGTTCCCACTGAGCAGGGCAGCTCACAATCAGGGAGACGCACATCTGCCCCTGTAGCTTCCATGTCAGCTGCCTGGTATATTTTTTATATGCATGTATCCATCTTAGGAGAGCTTTTCACCAATATGAGGCTGAAATTAATCTGGAGACTAGCATACATATTGTATTGCTTTTTATATTTGAGAGCCTCTCTGGCCTTTACTATTCTTTTCTAGACAAATACACTTGAAGATGATACAGAAGAACACGATACAAAAGCTGCCCTGCATACCAGGATGTTGTATTAATCTGCTGTGTGGCAATATCAGTTGTAAGGAGTGACTCACAGGAAAAAATGTGATTAGAATTTGTTTGGACATGATTAGCTGTCTTTCAGTCCGTCTCCTGTGCCTAAATCTGGATGTCCACTAGTGTCATTGTGTATCCACTGACCCTCTTCCAATTGTCCGAGTTCATCATTTAAAGGCTCCCATGCTGTTCCAAGGATACAATTACATTTACAAAGCAAATGAGAGTACCCCTAAGAAGTTAAGTGCTTTGTGCTGTGATGTATCTTTTGTCAATCCCCTGTTGTAAAACGTGAGTATGTTTGGCCAATTTACACTAGATTGAGCCCTGGGCATCTCCAGGTCCAAGCCTATTAGTGAATGATATGTGTAAATGTTGATAGGCCAGCTGAATGGCTCGCTGTGTTTGGTTTTGTTGGGCTGCGTGGAGAGGCTCTGCTGGGGGGGGTGCACAAAGAGAAGGGCCTTAAGGGAGAAATGGCTCAGTTAATTAAACCCTCTTTTATAATCTGCTTCTATTTCTCTCTCTCTCTCTCTCTCTTTCACCATCATCATGCTGAGAAAATGAAACGACAGAAGCTGTATTCAAATGTGATCCGCGAGCAGAACAAAACCATTAGTAGGATCCCCTTTCTACTGGCCAAGGACCCGGAAGGCAATGACAAGAAAGTTCCCAGGATGAAGGTGTGTGTGTGCGTGCGTGTGTGTGTGTGTGTGTGTGTGTGTGTGTGTGTGTGTGTGTGTGTGTGTGTGTGTGTGTGTGTGTGTGTGTGTGTGTGAAACCGAGCACGTGTCTTTTTCACAACAGGCATTGGTGGTTGTTTGTGAGAGACAAGTTGTGACCAAGCAATATATCAAAGAAAGAGTGTATGAGATCAGGGAGAATGTCACTGCGTGGTTCCCACCTGGGAGCTGTGTTACAGAGCTTTAGTGTTGGCTGTTAGTGAGGGAGTTATCTGGATTCACTCAGCACAACATTGTTGATCCTGGATAACTGCTCTCACACAGCTGGTTAGCAAAACAGGATCATTCATTACGGTAAAATACTGTATATTGAATAATGAGTAACTTCACAGTTGTGCTCTTACTGTATGTGTATTTAATAACAAATTATTGTGAATGAATATAATCAAGATAACACATCCAGAGAATTAAAAGCTAGTATGTTATTATATTACAGAAAGGAGCACTGCAGAGAAAGTGCAGATGAATGCTTAGCTTGATAAACCTAAAGTCTCATCATTGTACCCAACAGGGTACACAGTGCATACTTTTTTTATCTTATTAATCATTTTTTATCTTACTATTCATAATGTTGCCGCATGCGTTGATGGAATTTGAGCGCAATACACTAAACAGTCACTGTCAGGAATAAAATGACCATCAATTAATATGTAAGGTAATTTTATTCATAACCAATTGCAAGGTCATCTTGATCAACCTGCTACCTGCTGCTTATTAGAAGTCCTGTGACAAGCATTGATCATGTGTGATACTATAAATGGTCATGAAGTCCCAGCCTCAGCGTGGTGCTCTTCTTGCCACTTTGCCGTGAATTTAGTGTTTTACTGTCTGTCAGAATCCTGCAGGACTGATGTTATCTTTCCAGACAGTTGATTGGTTAGTCGGCAGGCTGCTTACACATGCCGTCTTCTGAACTTCCCTTGCTCCGGTGCAGGTTAGCCAGGCAGCTTAGGTTACCATGGTTAGCTCAACAACCCACTAATCTCACTTTGTAAAGTTCACATGAAACCTTGGTCCTTTCTCACAAAGCTTTTACATATTTCACAAAATGAAATCCACTAACAGAATTACACATAACATAACACGTACTGTATTATGTGCATCAGTAGTCTTGCATTGCCAGACCTTCCTCCACAGCGCTGCGGAGGAGGGTCTGGCTAGTCCAGACAGAATTCCAGGAAAGGAGAAAAACGTGCTCTGGTTTATTGGCATTTCTTTAAACCAATCACAATCGTCTTGGGTGGTGCTTTGCGCCATAAGGAGCCACAGTGCCTCTGCTAAATATCCTCGGGAAGGAACTTGTTTTGGTGAAACGTGTATGTTCAAAAGTAGTTTTAGTCTTGTAACAGAAAACTCAGATTGGACAGATAGTCTAGCTAGCTGTCTGGATTTACCCTGCAGAGATCTGAGGAGCAGTTAACCATAGTCCTCAGAAATCCACCAGAGGTTAGAACACAACACAAAGACAGAGGAAGGTAACGGACATCCGGCGGAATTTCCGTCGGCAACGGAGCAATCCCAGAAGTGAAACGTCGTGGATATAGACTAGTATATCAGTAAAGTTATGGAATGACATGCACCTTTGGTACTGTACATTAGAGAAACACAACCATGACAACTTTGAAAAAGTCTACAGTGGACAGATGTTTTACAGACATTTCTGAAGGTAATGTAATTAGTTAGTACATTAACATATGTGGATCTCTGTCTCTCTCTTTCAATCTCAGGCCTTGGAATATGCCAAGACCATAGCCAAACCCCCTGTACAGGCTCAACCAAAACAGAGACCCAAACACCGGTCTGAAGGCTTCACTGAGCCCGCTCCTTACTTGGAGGACTTGGACGTCTCCCAGCTGGCCACACTGGAAGTCCTTAGAAAACGGCATGAAGAAGAAAAGCAGGCTGTGGCACTCTTCAGAAAAGTACATGCTGTCTGAGGCAAGGTGCAATCAGTCCATGGAACCTGCGCTCTCATAGATAGCCACACTCCAAGATGTAGGAAACTTGTTGCTGCCTTATTAAATTTGCTAGGCCTAGTATCACATCAGCATTCATTACCACATACATTTTTTACACATTTTTCAAAATAATTACGAAAAGATGAAGCAGCATCTGTGTTACTTTTAACATTGTGTGTCACCAGGTCAGATTTGACAAGAAATCCACTGGCTCAGTTATTTCTAGTGTTTTCTCCATAGATGCCAGAGAATAGGTTTACAATGGTCATTTTGTAGCTTGGATTTGGGATTTGTGCTTGCTTAAATCTTGGAAGTTAATGGAGCCACAAAATCTCACAACTGCCACCAAGACACATAACACACAGTGGAATTAACGACTGAGACCCTAACTTCTTGACGTGTACTTTAAAAAACAGACTTTTACTGTATCGAAGACTTTTTGGAACTGGTATTGCCCGTTAAAGGAACTTCAGTTTAAAACACGTTGGCATTGGCTTCACCACTCAGCTGTAGCTACTGGTTCCTGCTTCTCCTTCACAGCGCTGCGATCTTTGTATCATTACTTGTCTCCAGCGTAGGAATGGACTATAGTTTAGAGTTTGATTTAGTCTGTTGATTGTTGTAGCAGCAGCAGTGTTTAATGGTACTGTCATGCATGATCAGGCAATGTTGTGCTTTCACTCCTTGAGTACAGTAATCATGTTTAATGACATTCTCTCCCTGACTGTGCACTTGAAATTGCTATGCACTGCTGCAAAAATGCAAAATAGAGCTTTTTAAACAATCTTAATATGATCTTCTCTATATGTAACATTACTGGTTTTTAAAACATGTAGAGCGTGTGCCCCATCTAGGCTGAGTCCTTGGCCGCGGCCCTTTGCTGTATGTCATCCCCCCTCTCTCTCCCCAAAAGCCCAAAAATATAATCCTAAACATGTAAAGCACCCTAACAAATCAGTCAGAGTTATTAGAGTCGCTGTGTACCTGAGGCAGGCTGAACAGGTAGTTAGATATTTTAGAAAGCTGCACGTCAGTAAAAATACATTGAAATTTTAAGGTACTCATTATGTTGTCTGATGTGACAAATCCTTTTCACTTATTGGAAAAAAAAGCTATATTAAAAAAAGTGTGTGCATGGGTCTGAAAGGGAACAGGTGGATAAACAAAAAGAAGAGTCTTTGCACTGTGGACTATTACATTAAACCTGATGTTCTTGAATTCTTCTTCAGCTTGCTAAGATGAATAATGAAGCAGCTGTAGCTCTTAATTCTAAATCAGTCCTTCCTGTTGTAATATATTTACACACACACACACACACACACACACACGCAGTAACCATATTATCCTTAGATTTGTATGCAGTTCATTATATTGATTTAAGTAGTTGTACTTAGGCAATATTATTGTATATATTTGAAATGATCAGACATAACTGTATGCATGTACTGTATCTGCTCAACAGACAGATATTAAACTGTGTCTCTCTGACTTTGTGTTTGCGGCAAGGATGAGGTGAACTTCACTGGAGACCTGTTGGCCTTAATGAAATGAAGTGGTCGTAGTATGTCAACATGAGCAATCCTAGAACCAGTCTACTTTCAACTATCCCACACCACTAGCTAATGCCCACCCTCTCTTTTTCATGGAAGACACAGGTGATTCCTGTATTGTTATTTTAGCCACATTATAAATGTGTCTCCTCTCACCCAATTGCACATGGTTACACTGTTTGAATAAAACCACACACTCTTTGTTGTGGGTCTGTTTTTCTTTTCTTTTCCAGTGTAGAAACTCCTGCTCAAATGAAAGATGAGACTTTGAAGGTCCCAGTCCTTGGTGTTGTAGCCATATTCCAAGTAGTAACTCCTCCCTAACACAAAAACACTCTCAAGCAGCTCATTTTACTAATTGAACCCTCAGATCATTATCAAAGCACTATTTACCTCTGTGCAATATTTTAATTAGATTATAGTCTCTATTTAACCCATCATGGACTCTTTGAAGCTCTGTGTTTTTAGTGTTAAGTCCTCAGATGCGTGGTTGGAAACAAATGACAGAGCCCTTTTTAATTTAATGAGAAACGCTGCCTATCCAGACGGAGTCTCTTTGCATCTTTTTTAGGTCCCACCTACTCATTTTTGGCCATTGAAATCCAGTTAATTGAAGGAGTCTTTCACCGCTATACATGAAGGAGGCCAAATTAGCATCCCTTTCTGCCCATTGGGAAGCTAAGGCAGACGTGGATGCTTTGATGTGAGAAGCACGCTTTCAGAAAGCGGCAGGCTTCCTGAAAATGAGCTGATGGCCCTGCTATTAGGTCCAAATGCAGATGCGTCCATGTGTTGCAAAACGCTTAATCTTTTAATTGATCACCTTCTGCATGGCCTATTCTCCAAATAGTTTTTCCCCCCCTCACGGCCTGTTAATCACAATCACATTTTCAAGATGACATGAATTGCTTTTCAAAAGGTAGGAAAGGATGGCAAATCCAAGAGAGGATTTGATGTTATTGTGCTAATGATGCCCAGTTAGAGATGCAGCGTGTGCTAAAACAATTTAATACATGTAATAATAATGGGTGTGGCTCACATGTTATCAAATTAATAATTAGACAGCAAATACTTTACTACCCTTCCGCCTCCCCCCCATTGCTATCACAGTAATAAATGGACAATAAATAGTGAGGCAGACTGCTCTTTTATGAATCTGCTTCTACAGTCCTGTAGACAGCTCTGCTGTGGACCAGAGGGAACACGCTCAAGTGTGGCAAAGTGGATTTTTCTTTTATGTTATGCTTTTATGTCGATGTGCTGGACATCTGTTGAACATGTTATTTGAATGAGACATCCTGCACCATGGACCATTGGTAAATCCCTTATGAATTAATAAAATAACACTGAAAGGAAAGAAATATTGAAGTTTTTTTTTGTGCATCCATCATATTGATTAGGACACAGGCAACACTGCCCTGCTGCAGTAAATTCCAGCTCCAAATAATAAACTTACACAATTTATTCAGAATGTTCACTGACAGTAAAATGCCAAAATGTGCTAACATTTCTATCCAATCTTTTTCTTTTATGGATTTGTTGTTGTTTTGTTCCATTCTTTCCATAAACAATACTCCGAAAGTTGTCACTTAACAGTAGCTTCATTAAATGTGTATTCATTTTTTTATTCCTGCAAAACTAAATCTGGACTATGCTGATCTATGAAAAAAAAGAAATTGTAAATAAAATATTTCCATGGCCACATTCTGCACCGAAACACCCACACCGAACACAAGAAATGCTTCTGGATTATTTGGAACTCCACTACATTTCTGCCATATTTTATTTCTTGGCATATTAAAATTTTCTGAGTGAAAAAAACAACCTTTTTTTTTTAGGTCAAATACATACATTCATATGAATTAACAGTGTAATAATCAAACAGTGGTGTTGACCATAGTGACTCCAAATAAATGACAAAGAAACATTTTCATGAAAAATATGAGGCTTTTGGATCATAGAGCACTTGCCCATATAGGACCAAATGTTTTTCACACAGGGAGTCATCCTCTGAATTTACAAAGACACTATATAGCAGAAATACATAACTGTCATAAGCAGAAGTGCGCCACTAGAATCCTTTTTATTCTGAAAAAGGAAACCTTTCTTTTGATGGTCGGGACATGTACTGTACATATTTCCATCTGACTCTGTTGACTGTTGCCATGATTGGTTTTCTGGAGAGCATCAGAGTACATCCATCAATCTGCTGCATAATTGCATGCATGGCTCATGTGCCACACCTTTGGAGTATTCTTAGCAATGCACTGATGCAAAAATATACAACATACAAGTATTAGAAATAAGTGTTGTGGTCACATTGTTTCTCAATTCTCCTCAGTATTAAAAAAGACCAAATAGAGATGTCTAATCCCTTTATTAAAGAGCATTTCTGCTGAAATAAATTAACTAAATAACTTGCTGTTTTGCTTTATTTCATCTTCAGCCAAGCATGGTTTAACTAGAAATGTGGACATGAGCATAAACACTTAGAGGCTTATCTTTAGTGAGGAACACATCAAAATATGACCGTATTCAGCTGCAGTCTGGTGGAAGCGCTGAGAGGGGCTGATTTAGTTATTTATGTATTTATTTGTAATGTCTTGCTGTCTGTCTGTGGTAGTTAAATCCCGACAGAGCTCCATGCTGTGGAGACAACAGCGTTTGAACTCACTTGAATATTTAATATATATTTTTAACATGATTACAGGATCGCGTGCACACGTGCAGCTTAAATAATAACACTACATTACTGGTATATTTATGTGGTTATTGATTTATTTTTATTTTTTGGACTGTTCCAAATAACCCCCGCTCGGGCGAGGTATGAACATGTGAACAACAAAGAGAAAATGAGCTTTAAAAAAGAAATAAAAAGGTTCAGAATAATCGAAGCCGAGAACCGATTCATTATTTATATACTATATATTTATATATATATTTACAGACACAAATAGAAATGTCAGACACTGAAGTGTCTTAGACCAAAACTTCATTTACAAAACGTTCAACAGTTTGGACAGACGGCCAATGAAATATAAAAAGTAGATTCATTGAGAAAAAAATGTAACGATAAAAAAAGAGTAGCATGGAAAATGTCGTTTGGAATAAAAGTGCAAAAGGATGGGGCAGCGCAAAGAACTCTGGCTTCTTTATAATCATTCTACATATTTCCCGTCTGAAAATTAAAAAAAAAAAAGACATACACACATTTCAAAATAAACAAATGTCTAGACAGCAGACAGACTAGACATTTAGTAATTAGGCTAATAATAATAATAATAATAATAATATGTTAATAATAGTAATATTAATAATAATAATAATAATAATAATAATAGCGTGATATATTCTGTGTTTTGTCAGACTAACAACACCAAAATTCAGCATAGAGGTAAAGGGGCAATTGTTAAAAATCAATGGGCCCGCTTTGCATGTTTGAATAAATATGAACATAGTATTGTATATTATCCCCCTTGTTTTAAAACAGTTATCTAGCCTATATATACAGTATGTGTGTAATGGGAGGGGGGGGCAGTGTTATCTACAGAGCATTTACAGTGTGGAAGTCGCTGCTTATAAAACAATGTGCAGCCTACTATAGTAGATGATCCGGGGAACAAATGTCTTCCTCGATATCCACGTCGTCGTCGTCGTTTTCCTCCAGCAGGTACGAGTCCGGCTCCAGGCCGTGTTTCCGCTCCTCCGCGCTCCCGTCGTTCAGCTCGCTGCCGCTGGAGTTGTCCGCGGATGGGTCCTGCTCCCCGGCGGGCTTCCGCTCGTCCTGCGCCTTCCGCAGCTGCTTCTTGTGCTTCATCCGCCGGTTCTGAAACCACGTTTTTACCTGCACGGGGGAATTATAAAAATGATCCTAAATATAGGCCTACGCAGTTGATCCTTTATTGGTATGTAATCTAAAGAAATACCCAAATATATAGGCTAAATGAAATGAAATTATTTTTTAGATAGAGCGATAGATAGATACTTTATTGATCCCCAAGGGGAATTTAGGTCCCAGTAGTTTAAAGACATCACACACAACATACACATACATCATAAACAGGATGATAAAATAACAAATCCACATGAATAATGTGATACTAAATAAAAGATACTAAATAAAAAATCCACATGAATGTACTATAAGGGATGTATAAGCATGAGACGCTTGCAGTGACGGGGCAGGGACTGACCCTGTGATTCAGTATGTATGGTAAGCTGCTCTATGAGAGTGTGTGTCATGGTGGAAGTGCAAATAAGTCCAATAGTGCAAGGATAAAATCTAGAGACCAGCATTAAATATGGACAACATAAGAGAATAATGTAGACATAGTAATACTATATTTTTTACATGTATTGTGAAGGTTATTTAAATAACCTAAATGACACAGAAAGAGGTGCCTCTATATTTGCTACTGAATTTACCCTATATTTAGAATGAGCTGTTGAATTTGAAATGTCAGCTATTCCCTGAATGTATTTCATTTATGAATGCTATTATTATTATTATTATTAGTATAGTTTACTTAGAATTACACATACAGTAATTCGTCAGGTGTGAAATTTATAGCCAATAGGCCTACATATAAATATTTAAGATTGATCTGTTTTTTATCTTTTGTTTGTGGGCTCGCCACTCTTCTTTTGGGCAATAACCGGACAGAATAAACAAAGGAACCACGTTCAGAAAACACGCTTGCTCCCATAGCATCCCTGCACCTCCTGCACTGTATGTGTGTGTGTGTGTGTGTGTGTATACCTGTGTCTCGGACAGGCTGAGCGCCGTGGCCAGCTCCACTCTCTCCGGTGTGGACAGGTACCGCTGGATTTCGAACCTCTTCTCCAGGCCAGACAGCTGCGAGTCGGAGAAGACCGTCCGGGCCTTCCGGCGTCTGCAGTGCTTCCCCGGTAGCTCTGCGTGGTGCTGGAACAAGGTTGGCATCTGCATCCCTACAGGGGAGAGGAACCAGGGATTAGAAAGACAAACTTTTCAAAAACAACAAACACACACAAACACAAACTCTTAATATTTTTGAGAGACTAAGTTCACTGTAACGTAATTAATAAGCGTTTGGTGATTTATAGTTTGGTATTGCTGTTATCGACATGACTTTTTAGTGAAAGCATAGCTTAGTTGAGCCGAATTATTTACAGAATAATCAGAGCAACAATAATTGCCTTTTGTACAACAGTTGGACATAAATTAAGATGCAAATAAGTAGGTCTATAAAATAATATCAATTTATTAGCCCACATTTCAATCCAGTAAAGGTGAACTTTTATATTATGTTATTCCCTGAGTGAAAAAAAGCCTAACTGAATAAGATTCTGGTTATTGTTATTTGCTGCCCAACCATCAGAGTTCTGCTAACCTTTCATTCATGCCTGCCAGGCTCTGGGATGGGATTCATTTTAACGCGTCTAGAACTCCAAATAATGTTATATTCCTATACTCATCAATGTAATATATAGGGTTATGTAAATCCATAGACTCATAAGTGTTGACAAAGACTTTCCAAATATATAGACTCCAGCAGCACTAGTCATGTACATCTGACAAGTTTTAAAGGCCTCTCCCTGTGCACCTGCGCGTGCTTACCAGAAGTGAAGAAGTACTGATGATGCTCTGGCTTGTGTAGAGCATGGTGCGGATGTGGCGCCAGTATTGGGGTTGGCATCAGTGGGTATCCATACTCCAGGAGGGGCATCCGGGAGGCCAGGGAGCTGCAGAACGGCGAGGGAAGGACCTCTCTCAGCGGCTTGGGTTTGTGCAATAAGATGTCCTCAATGAAAAACGACGTGGACCTGTGCGTGGGCGCCGCAGACGCGTAGTTCATACTCATGGTGTCAGTTTGGCTTTGTTATTTTCCTGCCTTTAAAAGCTGCATCAGCATCGGCCTCTTCTCCACAAGTCTCCGGGCTTAGAATGAGCCCTGTGTGGGATCAGAGAGGGACACTGCGCCGAGCATTACATATCAGTGGGAGGGCACATTTCCAACAAGCGTTTATTCACACAGATAGCGGATTGGGGAAATTGATTTACGCATCAGCCAATTAGAGCGCTGGATGGGCGGAGGGGAGATGTGAGGGGCCTGTTCTTCCTTCTGATTGGCTGAGACGCCTTCGACGCTGCATGCTGAAAAAAGCAAACCGAGTCCAGAAACGCAGCGCACCTGTGACCGAATCACAGTTGATTTGAACAGCAACTGAAAATCCATCCCAGAATCTGCACTCGTAGTGGTGCTTCTGTGGTCGCCTAGCAACCACGCTGTTTTGGCCAGGTTCGCGAGCACATGTGCCTTTGTGGAAGAATGATTCTTTATTTAGCCTAAATATAGTTTGTAAAATTATAGTTTCCAAACAAAATTATTATCAAATGTTAATAACTGCAGATCAAAAATAGCCTTTTGGCTAATTCTGGCATTTTTTCTTACCCATGCGTTTTATTAATTTGCACTGTCCCCTTTTTAAATAAACTGAATTGAAGTGAATACAGAGGAGATGTCACATAGGGCCTACTTGCTATGTCAATGGGATCTGTACCATGGACCAGCAGTAGGCCTATGCTGCTTATTTAATACATAGCCTAGAAGATTGTAGGCTAAAAAGGCCCTTTGTTGCCGTCGGGCGCTCGCCATGGTGCTGAAACATTCCGTTCATTGGTATGGTGGGAGGCTAGATCTCACTGTTTTATACTTTATAGGAAGGAACATCTCATTCCCATTTCAAGCCAGTATGCCTGTTGGGGACTTCACATATTATATATATTTAATAATAGGCTACATATCCCTGGTTAAAACACTTGAATATCGCGACAGTAGTTTAAAGTTCGTCTTTAGTACATTCAGTGCTGAGTTCAAAGGGACACTCTCCTTCAGAAAAATAGCTTTTGATATGCGTCGGAGTGGAAAAGAAGTTGGTCAGTTGGCGGTGTTATTCCCTGTAGTATATAGGATAGGCCTACATTGTACACGTGGCTGGTAAAACACACATTTGCGCATTTAAATGTGTAGGCCTTCGTCATATAGGCTATATTTAGCCTATTTGTTTGTATTTCACCTGGTCTAACATGATGTTATTATTTCTTACGGCATCACTGTGGTATTTCTATAATATATCTGATGTAGCCTAACTTTTTGATTACATGCCTATTATTATTATTATTATTATTATTATTATTATTATTATTATTATTATTATAGCCTTTAGGCCTATTTCTATAATGACTTTATATATATATATAAGTCATCTATGCCGAATAACGATTTACTTTCATGAAACTTGAACATGCACCCGCATAGTATATTCAATTGTCCGGGAAATTGACTCGGGTAACTTCTGCCCTCTTCCTTCATGCTTGTAGTTTTTGTGCAGCCTGTGTCACAGGAGGATTTGTTCTGCTACAGGTCTGTCTAGTAATTCCGCCCAAATTGGCTGTAATTGTCGGTATTAAAATCTGGGAGAGTACAAGTGCCGCTCCTCTGCCCATTTGCAAAAGAAAGCGGTGCGCTGTAATTTGTTGATATGGTGTTGTCATCACATTTCCAATCAGGCCGGTTAATGTGAAAGTGTCTTAATGTAGGCAGAATTCACGCTGCAATGCTATTAGGCAATTAAGGGAGATGTTAGAGCGGAAGTTGTAATCCTTGGGCTGGAGGACAGGATTTCCATTTGATCAGATGGAGGGAGAACAAATTAATTACTGGGAATCAGTTGCGCTGGAAAAGTGCTGTTCTCCTGCATTAGTCTGCATAGAGTTGGGCTAAATGGACGTGTGCGCTCGAATGCAAATGAGCATAGTTGGAGGGTTGCAAATCAAACACCTTTTGGCATGGCGGGGACAAACGACTCAATAATAACTCCCATCCACGACTAAAATGTGCACAATCTCCTAAAAAGTCATTACACCCTTCCTCTCTGATTATACATATTGTGTCGCTATGTTTCCATCAAGTATTAGTCGGAAAAGAAATTCAGGAAACAAGTGACATTATTTAGTTTTGAAGTCAAAACCATAGGCCTACATAAAATAATCTCGGTGGTTTTTTTTTTTATGTAAAGGGGTATGAAGCACCGGAAAAGCAAAGAGCTTTTAAAGACTGGCCGAGGCAGATGGAGCTAACCCCGCTGCACCTGGCTGGGCGACAGGCCCTTCCATGGAGCGCGCCAGGATAACAAGTTGCTTTTAGGGGGAAATTAGAAAGTAAATGAAACAAATGGCGATGAAATCGTCTTAAGGATCCGTTCTTGAGGCGCAGTTAAGCGGCTTTTTGTGGCCATTTCATTAAGTAAAATGTTGAGCCGGTAGGGCAGTGCGTCACTCCGTTAAGTGGCCCGTTTGGATCCGAGGTTTGCAGCAGTGCACTGGGTAACACTGGGCTTATTAAGGGAGAGGAGCTTCACCCACCGACATGTATTTGGGGCTTACAGAAATAATAATCCAAGGAGCCTGTCATAGGTCCTATATGCTCCTCTCCATCCCTATATTTACATTTTTAATTTACATTTCAATTACTATAATATAGAAATGGTTTAAGATAGAAATACTTCCGTTCAGTTTAAAGCTTGCCTATTTAATTAATTTCTTTTTAGCAACCGAATCATCGTGGTTCATGGTATTTTATATATTCAATATAATATATTCTTTCAATAGGCTCAATTCCAAAATGTTTCCACGTCCATTAAAAGCACTTTTTCGACACACTCTCCATAATATGGCGATTTAAAACGTTTACTGCGTCATTATGGATGAGTAGGCTTATAGTATAGTTTTCATAGGCATATACGCGCATACATGTCTTTTGCTTTTACGCACAACAGAAAAGTAGCCTACATATGGTTGTTCTTTTCCATTAGACAAAGAACTACACATCATAATAAACCACTATAAAACACACCTTTCAATGAGATTTTCGTTTGGAATACAGCTATATATGCAGATGTGCGTTAAGTCATAATTGCATATAGTTTTTTTTAATTCGTAATCTGAGTTTTAGGGTGTTGTTTTAATGCAGCATAATTAATGAATAACTCTCTATGGTTATAGACACCCAGTATTATAAAACTAAGGGCGGGGCACTCTATACGTCATCATTTGTTTCTCCCTCTCTTACTCCCCCATGTACCTGTGTTCCTCTCGGTATACGGCTTTACTGCTCTCTGTGTTGTATTTCAAATTGTATTTTAACCTGTATGTATATCTAATGTACTGTATTTTACACTGTATTTTCTAGCCCTCCTTATCTTTGCCACTTGTAGAACCTGTTCTTAATGACGTGCCTGCAAAAAAAGTAAAGGTGAAATAAAATGAAAATAAAAACGAAACGTGACATAAAGCCAGCTGGCCTGCCTCTAAAAGCGTTATCAGACAACGCCAAAAGAAAGCTGTAACTGTAGATAAGAGAGTGAGTAACACGTGCACGGTGTCTGTGGATGAAAATGAAAAGTCAGGTTCTCCCAAATCTTTTTATTGAACCCATTTAAGCTTTAGTTGTTCATGTTCCACAGGTAAGCTCTGCGTCCTTGTTAGTGGTGCGAATGTACACACAGCCTGGATGCAGCTCTCGCGATCGTAACCCATGGCTCATGTCTGGGTGATGGTGCAGGTCTTCTAGTGAGAGTTAGCGCTCCTGGGGCATTCATGCATCCGATAGGCACACAGATAGAATATACCTGCAAAGACAGAAAGGGTAGGTCGTTGTTATCCATCAGGGAATGTCAATGCTATGCATCTTACAATGACTTACCTACATTTCCATTAGATAAAAGGAGAAGCAATGTCTGTGATTGCTTATTTATTATTTATGTTGTTGACAATATGGAAAACGATGTAATTTGTGTCTTTTTAATTCAACAGCACCAGAAAATGGTGATGAATTGCTTATTTTTCAGTCCATGTTCAGTGACATTCTGAAAAAAAAATTCCATTGAATTGATTTCTTAATATTCTTTGTTTGAGTCTATGGACCAGCTTTTCATATTGTCACAAACCAAAATCATTTGTAGTGCACACAAAATCTATACAGTAGCTTCACATGATACATGTGCTGTTATTTTATATATATATATATATATATATATATATATAAAATACTGTTGAAATACATGTGTATCATGTTGTTGTTGTTACCTATTAGTACCTAACTATTAGTTATCATATGTGTACTACTTTGTAACTTAGCTGATATTTTCAGTCTTGGGTATTTTCAGCATCTGGATGGTGTTTACCTCTAAACCATTTTCATATTCAGTATAGTGAAAAGCCTGCTGAACAGCAGGTAGTGCACAGCATGCTGGGGGATTCAGAGATGAGCACTTACTACAAGCATCACTTACTGATAATGCCACATCATTGATTCAGCTGCTGGACTATGGGCTGACCCATGTATGCTTCGACTGTTTTCTGCTAAGTAAGTGAGTTGTTGCATTGCGTAATATTACATATAGACTGCAGTTTCTGTTTTCTTTATTACACATAGTAGATGCAGTATGAATACCATTAGCTAGGTAAGCTACTAGTTGTGGCATTGACAACATGTGGAGGTGAATACAATTGTATCTGCTATACAACACTGAATGTTTTAAAAGGTAGAACATGATAAAAGTATTTTCAGCCTGTTGCCTGCCATGACTGAGTGCTTCTCCAGGAACTCACTCAAGATTCAAGCTTAAAAAGAAGTTAACATTTAGCAGAAAATGATCACAGCCAAATGTCACTGACTTTTACACTGAACACTCCATGAGTTGAACCCTGACAGTGGAGGGATGTGATAGCACCACTGTGAAAGAGAGGGAACCTAAGTTTTTTTTTTTTGGCAGCACCCCCAGACGCAGCCTAAACGCACTACCCCCAATCAAAATGAATGGAAAGACCCGCGTTTCTGCCGCACCGTCTGACGGCCGACGCGGGCTGTGTGAAAGCAGACCAAGGCAGTTTGGTTTGTTGAGTTGCATGGTTACCTGAAAAAAAGGTGAGCACCACCGACACCCAGCCAATGATATAGGACCAGGAGAACCTCCAGTTTCCATAGCGTTTTCCATAGTAGTTAATAGTCACACCAGTGTACACTGCCATTGCTAGAAACACTAAAAAGCCTGTGCAGAAAGAGAAGGAACATGTGAAGAAAATGTTTCTGGTAGATTGTAAAAATGCTTTCAGTTAGAAATTTCATTTGTCACCATGGATATCAAATGCAAAGACACTAAACGAACAAAGTACAAACATAAGACAATGGATTTGGAACTTACATGAGATGAAAAACAATATGCCTGCAGCAAAGGTTTTGTCAAACCTGTCGAAGGAGGAGTAATGAATGAAGGCCATAATGCCAATGATGATGCCGATGAAACAGGCCAAGAGAGACAGGATCATGAGGGCACGGGTGGCGTCTAAGTGGGCTGTGGACAGGGTCAAAGGTCAATTGAAGTCACTAGTGGGGGTCAGTGCAAGCCAACAGGGGTGAATGATCTGAGATGTGACCCCGCTCAGACCATGTTAACAAGCCAATTTGATGACGGATGGGAAACATCTTTGAGAAAAAAGTAGATCAAATTTCTAATTTCATCAATGCCAGATAGAAATCCTGAACCCATCAGCCAAACCTTTATTAACAGAAGCGATCACAGCATTGTATTTGTAATTAAACAATAGTACACATTCTGTGTGTAAGTCACAGTGGAATGACAAATATTGCCTCCATGTTTCTAGTATGTGATATGAAGATGTTGTGTGTTTGTCACAAATGTCTCTAACATTAGACTGAAGCGATAAAAGAGATGTTAGCCCATATGGTACTAACTAAAAAATGCAGCCTTGTAATACCACTCATACTTCTCCCACTTCAGTCTAACTATATAGGATAACAAGTTAGCCCAGCGGCACTTCCAAATTCAAATTAGGAATGAAAACATATTGCTACCCAGATGGCATGCTTGTTTGCTAGCATGATGAATGTTTGACATAGTTACCTCCATTGCCAAGTGAAGATTAGTGAGCCAGTGAAATGGTTTCTGCATCTGCAATGGCTCCATCTTTCAGAAATGTTTGTAGAGCTAACTCAAAGTTAGGATTTTCCCAGTCATCTACATGAACCCTCCTTTGCAACACTTACCGATGCTCTCGTTGTGTGGGAAGCATTTCCCCGGCTTACAGTAGCGCCACAGGCCCTGGTGCATGTAGTTGCTGGACTGCCGATACTGCATCCAGTAATCGGTTGCTGTGGAAACGATCAGGAGGATGTTCCCCACGCCTGCACAGAACAAACCTCCACCCATAAAGCTGTACATCCTGCGCCTGCAGAGACACACAGACACACATACACACACACACACACACACACACACACACACACACACATAGACAAATAGAGAGGAACATAAGAGGTCACTCAGCATCAGCGGTCAGCAGCAGGGCCCCTCTCTCGCACGCACGCACGCACGCACGCACGCACGCACACAAGCAGACACACTCACACACTTCAGGGAGAGAGGCTCTAAGTGTCAGTAATTGCGTTGTAATGAACATATTATTTCCAATGGATTGAGCTGTGGGGTCGCCTGTGTGTATATGCTCCACTTTGTTCTCTAGGAGATCAGTCCCTGAAGATGGGCTTTACATACACCCCCACCCCCCAGTGCACACACACATGCGTCCAGCCTCTATCGAGTCCAGCGATGCTTTGATACTTGATACATCTATTGCTCATTGTTCCACCTGAATGCAATATCCTGCAGCCATCCTCTCTGTCGCGTGGAGAGTTGTCATGGATTTCTTTTCGGGGGGAAAGGATGATAGATAGATATATCTTGTTATGTCTGAAAGCTGAACGGGATGCTCGTTGAAGAGCTCTGTGTATTCATTGAAGAGCTCTGTATTTCCACAGGATCACATTTCTCTCTGAGCAGCCTCTCTGGCAAGTTCCAGGAGCTGTCTTAGTCTAAACCAGAGCACCTTTTGAATCCATTTGATCCCCACCATGTAAATCAAATGAAAATTGTCTCAGAATGTCAATGTGTTGTGGCATATATCAAATTCTAAACAATTTTATTTAATAATCAGTCAGCAAGTTGGATCTAACATTTTTTTAGGAAGTCATTTCTTTCTCTTATTTCACTTCCAAGCCAGGATAAAATCCCTGAAAAAAAGCAGTTAAATGATTTTCTTTTCAATTCAGAGAGGGGCCTTGATTGTGACTGGCACTGACCTCAAGGCTGACTGTCTCCTCTCAATCACATCACTCAACCTTTTCCCCAGAATTTCTTCAACTCTCCCTCAAATCTCTTATATTCCTGTAAAACATCTGAGAAAATTGACCCACCAAGACAAAGAAAAGAAGACTAAGAGTGAGGCTTACATTTCTCAATCTGTAGTTTTCAATCATTTTAAGCCGCTAGAGGAGACTGGGTTTGAATGTCTTTTCATATATTACACTGCAGTTACACAAACACATAAGCTTTTCACATCTGTACATTTGTAACTAATTGGCTTCAGTGTGAATACATTTTATGGAACCTATGAGACTGTTAAAAAGACATTTTAAAAGACAAAAAAGTGAGACAGAAACTGATGTGTAAATTTTCTGACACAGCAATGTCTAATATTTGCAAAATTCCCCGTGCAGCTGTTAGAGCTGCAGCTGGGTCTCCACATGTGGAAAAAAAAATAGCACACATAAATAAAAACAAACGAAAACACAAAAATGAACACCAAGAGTTGTTGGACAACATTCAATATTAACTTACCTCAATCAACCTCTTTTATGAAGATGTTTATGGAGACAGGGTTACCTGACAAAACACAAGATCCTCCAATGCCAAGACAGGCAGGTTTCCAGCAGGCTAATAGCACCGGCGCTTGACGCGATGAATAGGGAGAACCTGGGGCTCCAACAAACACAGCGCTGAGACAATAGGCCAGGCCCAACGCTGGCCAATCAGCAACCACCAGTTTTGTGGTTTGGGAATCTGCTGAAAAAACAGAAATGACCAAAGCTTGACAAGCTGAAAGTAATACTGATGACTTCATGGTTTTGATTGAAAGTAGAGGGCTGAACTGGCTTTAGTGCAGGGCAAGCCAGGCGTGAAATCACAGTCTTTGGCTGCTCTGCTTCTGATTTTTGTCTACATTTAAAGGCAAACATCGTCACACTGTTTAGAAAGTCTTAATATGCCTATTGAGTGTTAATATGACTACACTAAATACATTGAGGGGTTTTGTAAATGTGTTGAAATAGATTTTAGTTACATTTGCAGTAAATATTAACTTATTTTTATGTGTGCACAAGTCATTGGGTACACTTGATATTTCATATTAAGTCGACCAATCCAGGGAAAAGCCATTATTCATGATTTCCCTAAAGTTGACTTTAGACTATTGGAATCACAACGGAGGAGATACATATGGAGAGAATGGGACACGTTGTTGCTTCTCAAGTTGGAGAAGCAATTTCAAACTTTGAGACAGCAAATATGTGGTTTGTATTCCAGCACGATGTCACTTATATTTTATTTGTACAGTGTAAATGCAGTTCTTTGAGCACAGTGTACATGAGCGGGATATTGCATGAAGATGATTTAAACTGACTAACCACATGCTCATGTTACACTTTATCTTGTGATTATGTTGCTGGGATTTCAGTCAGAGTGAACATCTCCCAATTTTCAGCAAGACCATTTTGATAAAATACTTTTTTAGCACCGTTTCATTTCTATTAGTCCTGATTTTCATTTAAATAATCAAAAATGGTCAAGATCACCCTGTAAGTACCCTTTATCCCAATTGCAATTGCTTATTTTACATGGCAGTATGGCAATAAATATTGAGCCTTGATAAAGATAAAGATGCATTATTTTGCATACTGTAGCTGTGCAGTTGATGAAGTCGACCATTTGAAAAGGCTTCCCTTGTGAATACTGCTGTCACTTCCTCTGCATTTATGCATCACATTAATATGTGTGCTTTACACTTCCAGACAGTTTCAGTCTGTATTTTCCTAGGCACACGTAAAAAGACACTGAACGGTAAATACAATTCAAGTCATACTGCACAGATTCCTGAGTTCACCTTTTGAAAAAGTATAATCTGGTCTACATTTTTGGGGTTTATGTTGTATTTCTAGGAACTAAGAAATTAGGTTGGACACTCCCGTGGAATAAATTTGAATCTAAGATGTTTTAATGTAAAGTGTCTTTGACGGGACTTTGTGCATAAGAACAGAAATACAAGAGCAGTCTGTTAGTGTTCAAACAAATGAGGTTACAGCAACACATGCTCGGTTGGATTGAGGTAATAAACCGCAGAAATAAAATAGATAGAAATGTCATGATGACAGCACGCATCAGTGGGGTCGTAAAGAGTGTCGCAGCTCACTGGGAGGAGAGCAGCCCAACGCAGATCAGGGGACGTTCTCCGGAGTGAGGAGGAGGGACCGTCAGACCCCGGGCAGCACGGTGGTTCAGTGGTTAGCACTTTTGCCTCACAGCAAGTTGGCACTGCAGAGTTGGATCCCCGGTGTGGGCAGCGTTGGATACCCCCGGTCCGGGCAGGCCCTTTCTGTGTGGAGTTTGCATATTCTCTCCGTGTTAGCGTGGTTTTTCTCCCACCATATAGAAAATTAGCCGTGGCGCATTTACAGAACTGCAGCATGAAAGCACAAAGGAAACAGCCAGCTAACTGCTGGGCGACTTGTTAGTTGGCTAATGTTAGCTTGCTAACTCCGCCGCGCCCCCTACGCCACTCCTGTCACAGAAAACGAGCCTAACAAAGCTGTCACTCATCTGGCAGATAGCAGTGTGCTTTGTGTGGATGAAGTATTTAGTTTGACTCATTTAGTGGCTGGCTCTCCGCCTCGTAACATTAGTACTCCGCTGCTCGTTTGTCCTTTACCGCAAAACCTCAGCTCCACAGCTTGACGCAAGTCGGTTTATACAGAAGTTCATACGTTGGAATGGCAATGGTGCACATAAAAATGGCTGCCCTTTCTGACCATTTAGCTAGGTTGATTTGAAAAGGGAATGACCTTCCTATCCATTTTATTTCTATGGTTTGAACACATTCGCCATAACAACTTATTAAGTAATTATTAATGTTGTGTTTCCAAAATGTATTGAGGCAGCTTTAAAAAGGAAAAAGATGTTTATTTGTGGATAGTCACCAGACAATGTGTTTACGGTCATTACTAAATTGAAAGTTTAGGAAGAAAAGGATATACCTTTGAAGTGTAGTCAAGTGTAACCATTACAACAGGCAGAATGTTGATATGAGATTCCTGTCGCTGTGAAGGATCACACTGGTAGATTTTCAATGATGCCTCGGAATCTAGACCATTCATTCTCATTCATGTGATATAATGCTGTAAAATGCAGAAATACTTGAAATGTGTGAAAATTCCACTAGCGCTGAAGGTAAATGGAGCAAGCAGATGTCGGGAAAGCAGCTTTCACCAGTACAGATCCCCTCACTGTGCTCTGACTTGATGTTTCCTTCATTCTGACCATCATCTGGCTGTTTCCTCCTGTTGTGCCTCTTTCCCATCCATAGCCAGCCGGGCCTCACACACAAACACAAACACACACACACACACACACACACACACACACACACACACACACACACTCACGCACGCACACTCACACGCACACGCACACGCACACGCACACGCACACGCACACGCACACGCACGCACGCACACACACACACACACACACACACACACACACACACACACACACACACACACACACACACACAAACCCAAAAGATGAAAGGAGAAGAGTAGCTCCATTACCTGCATTACAGCAAGTTGCTCAGACCAATTGACAACAACAAAATGCCCCAGAAAAAGCATTTTTTCCCCCCCGACATTTGAGTGCTGTACTTACATCTAACTTCATTTTTATAGACCACAGGCTATTTTCTTCCATCTGGAGTGTGGCAGCCAGGAGGGCATTTGATATCCTCCCATGTACCATCATCAAAGTGGACAATATGCCTCTGTGACAGAAGAGCAAATCCATGTTTTCTTGAATCCATCCAGCTTTTGAGAGATTAATTTTGTTATGGAAAGTCTACATTTATGGGGTATCATCAGTGGTAAGGAGCTCGTGCAGCACTTTGGAAGGTAATGTGACATGAGTAATTACAAAGAGTGTGTGGCTGGCATGCCCACATTGTTGTGGTAAAGTCACTAAGCTTGCACACAGAAATGAAATCCTCCGGCACATGTGCACCTGCTGTCCGAGCTAGATGATCCACACACTCTCATGTCATTCCTTGTCTTCATATTGTAAGCTGGTTTAAAGTACTGTCTCATTGAGAAAGTAATCACTTGATTTTATAGTTACTGGATTACAGGCTTTACGGGCTGAGGAAATTCTAACCACGCTTAGTTTGTTATGGTGGCTGGAGGCTGAAAGAGAGACATTTCAACGATAGCAATGTCTCTGTCAGCGTGCACGTTTGCCTAAACTGTGGGGAAAAGTACTTACTCAAGTACAAATTTGAGGTCCTTTACTTTAGTGTTTCCAATTCGTGCTGCTAATATTGTATTTTTTATTCCATCACCTTTATCCGACTGCTGGTTTACTTTGATTTCCATCCATCCATCTTCTTCCGCTTATCCGGTAACGGGTCGCGGGGGTAGCAGCTCCAGCAGGGGACCCCAAACTTCCCTTTCCCGAGCCACATTAACCAGCTCCGACTGGGGGATCCCGAGGCGTTCCCAGGCCAGGTTGGAGATATAATCCCTCCACCTAGTCCTGGGTCTTCCCCGAGGCCTCCTCCCAGCTGGACGTGCCTGGAACACCTCCCTAGGGAGGCGCCCAGGGGGCATCCTTACCAGATGCCCGAACCACCTCAACTGGCTCCTTTCGACGCGAAGGAGCAGCGGCTCTACTCCGAGCTCCTCACGGATGACTGAGCTTCTCACCCTATCTCTAAGGGAGACGCCAGCCACCCTCCTGAGGAAACCCATTTCGGCCGCTTGTACCCTGGATCTCGTTCTTTCGGTCATGACCCAGCCTTCATGACCATAGGTGAGGGTAGGAACGAAAACTGACCGGTAGATTGAGAGCTTTGCCTTCTGGCTCAGCTCTCTTTTCGTCACAACGGTGCGATAAATTGAGTGTAATACCGCACCCGCTGCGCCGATTCTCCGACCAATCTCCCGCTCCATTGTCCCCTCACTCGCGAACAATACCCCAAGGTACTTGAACTCCTTCACTTGGGGTAAAGACTCATTCCCTACCTGGAGAAGGCACTCCATCGGTTTCCTGCTGAGAACCATGGCCTCAGATTTAGAGGTGCTGATCCTCATCCCAGCCGCTTCACACTTGGCTGCGAACCGATCCAGTGAGTGCTGAAGGTCACAGGCCGATGATGCCATCAGGACCACATCATCCGCAAAAAGCAGCGATGAGATCCCCAGCTCACCAAACTGCAACCCCTCTCCACCCCGACTACGCCTCGATATCCTGTCCATAAATACTACAAACATGATTGGTGACAAAGCGCAGCCCTGGCGGAGGCCAACTCTCACCTGAAACGAGTCCGACTTACTGCCGAGAACCCGGACACACCTCTCGCTTTGGTCGTACAGAGATTGGATGGCCCTGAGCAGGGACCCCCTCACCCCATACTCCCGCAGCACCTCCCACAGTATCTCCCGGGGGATCCGGTCATACGCCTTCTCCAGATCCACAAAGCACATGTAGACCGGTTGGGCATACTCCCAGGCTCCCTCCAGGATCCTTGCGAGAGTAAAGATCTGGTCCGTTGTTCCACGACCAGGACGGAATCCGCATTGTTCCTCTTCAACCTGAGGTTCGACTATCGACCGAACCCTCCTTTCCAGCACCTTGGAGTAGACTTTACCGGGGAGGCTGAGAAGTGTGATACCCCTGTAATTGGCACACACCCTCTGGTCCCCCTTTTTGAAAAGGGGAACCACCACCCCGGTCTGCCACTCCTTAGGCACCGTCCCCGACTTCCACGCAATGTTGAAGAGGCGTGTCAACCAAGACAACCCCTCCACACCCAGAGCTTTAAGCATTTCTGGACGGATCTCATCAATCCCTGGGGCTTTGCCACTGTGGAGTTGTTTAACTACCTCAGCAACTTCCACCAGGGAAATTGACGACAATCCCCCATCATCCTCCAGCTCTGCCTCTACCATAGAGGGCGTATTAGTCGGATTTAGGAGTTCCTCAAAGTGCTCCTTCCACCGCCCTGTTACCTCCTCAGTTGAGGTCAACAGCGTCCCATCCTTACTGTACACAGCTTGGATGGTTCCCCGCTTCCCCCTCCTGAGGTGGCGAACGGTTTTCCAGAAGCACCTTGGTGCCGACCGAAAGTCCTTCTCCATGTCTTCTCCGAACTTCTCCCACACCCGCTGCTTTGCCTCTTTCACGGCAGAGGCTGCAGCCCTTCGGGCCCTTCGGTACCTTGCAACTGCCTCCGAGTCCTCTGGGATAACATATCCCAGAAAGACTCCTTCTTCAGTCGGACGGCTTCCCTGACCACCGGTGTCCACCACGGTGTTCGTGGGTTACCGCCCCTTGAGGCACCTAAGACCCTAAGACCACAGCTCCCCGCCGCAGCTTCAGCAATGGAAACTTTGAACATTGTCCACTCGGGTTCAATGCCCCCAGCCTCCACAGATGCACGAAAAGCTCCGCCGGAGGTGTGAGTTGAAAGTCTGTCGGACAGGGGCCTCCTCCAGACGTTCCCAATTTACCCGCACTACCCGTTTGGGCTTACCAGGTCTGTCCAGAGTCTTCCCACACCCTCTCACCCAACTCACCACCAGATGGTGATCAGTTGACAGCTCTGCCCCTCTCTTCACCCGAGTGTCCAAAACATACGGCCTCAGATCAGATGAAACGATTATAAAATCGATCATTGACCTTTGGCCTAGGGTGCTCTGGTACCAAGTACACTTATGAGCATCCCTATGTTCGAACATGGTGTTCGTTATAGACAATCCATGACTAGCACAGAAGTCCAACAACAAACAACCACTCTGGTTTAGATCAGGGAGGCCGTTCCTCCCAATCACGCCTCTCCATGTGTCTCCATCATTTCCCACGTGCGCGTTGAAGTCCCCCAGCAGAACTATGGAGTCCCCCACTGGAGCCCCATACAGGACTCCATTCAAGGTCTCCAAGAAGGCCGAATACTCCGAGCTCTTGTTTGGTGCATACGCACAAACAACAGTCAGAGTTTTCCCCCCCACAACCCGCAGGCGTAGGGAGGCGACCCTCTCGTCCACCGGGGTAAACTCCAACGTAGCGGCGCTCAGCCGGGGGCTTGTGAGTATCCCCACACCCGCCCGGCGCCTCACACCCTGGACAACTCCGGAGAAGAAAAGAGTCCAACCCCCTACAGAGAGGTGACGTTCCACGTCCCCAGAGCCAGCGTCTGCTGCCCGGGTCTGGTTCGTCGAGGCCCCTGACCTTCACTGCCACCCATGTGGCAGCGCACCCGACCCCAGCGGTTCCTCCCACAGGTGGTGGGCCCATGGGTTGGAGAGAGAGGTGCCACGTAGCTTTTTCGGGCTGTGCCCGGCCGGGCTCCGTGGCAAACCCGGCCACCAGGCACTCGCTGACGGGCCCTCCATCTGGGCCTGGCTCCAGACTCCTCCGGGCAGGGTCACTCCATCTCTACCTCGTTTTTTCATAGGGTTTTTGTTTACTTTGATTTGACACACTAAACATATTATAAACTTATACATCATAAAGGGGAAACACTACAGGCAAAAACATCATGTTTTCATGCACTGGTCAATTTTGAGATTTTTTTCAGACTAGTGGAAAATACACATTTAGATATTTATTTTACTACTGTGTCTTTTTCTGTCTGTAGATTTCACTTTTATTTTTTAACAGAACATTTCAGAAAATTTGTAATACAAAAGAAAATATTATCTTAATGTAAGAAATTAACTGGGGAAGATTCATGGTGATATCTCTTAGTTCAAATATTACCCTATTCACCTGTAATATACTGTAGATGAAAGGCCCTACCTACCCACTCAGGGGTTTCAGTTATTATGCCTGCTCATAACTGCTGTGCAAAGCTATATTATGGTGGTATTAACAAAATATTAATATATATTCATATAGAGTCACGTTACAACATTGCCTGGCCTTTCAGTTTATAATAATCACTGGGATTTGGGTTTCTTAATGATTCATTTTTCTAATAATTGCAAACATTCAGCATCATTTCTTAAAAACGGTGTCCACAGACACATGCATAACATATCTTCAGATTCATGGCAATACAAACACATGACTGCGGTATCCTTTATTATTTGTCAAGACTGTTTTATTCATATAATAATATCTGATAATATCTCTATTTTCAAACTTTGTGTTGACACAAAATAACAGCTGAGTATGAATGTAAGTAATGAAATGATCCTATAGTCACATGACAAGCCTGCATTGCGAGCTCATCATCATATGAATGTTTGGTTCTTTCTTTGAGTCCAATCCTGGAATCCTCGATTTTCCCCTCTAATTTCTGTTTTTATTTCTTTAACTACTTACCTCTATTACTTGTCAGTATATTACATGTCTCTACATTCAGTTATATGCCCTACTCCATTTCCCTTCACACAGTATACGGCTGCTGCTAAATAGACCCCACTAACAGATCCTCTCCTATCAATCAGAAGCTTCGATCCATCTTCCTGCTAATGGAACAAGTGACTGAGTATCAGATGACCTTTTCATTATGGAAAAAAATGTCCATATGTCCAATTATAACAACAACAAAGCTGTTCGACAGGAAAACAGCCTATAGAACATGTAGGAATAAAGGTGTGAAGGTGACGGAAATGAGCCAAAAAAGTGTGACATGCTGGTACTTTCCAGCTGAGCTGTTTACAAGGCACAAGGCCACAAAAACCTATAATGGGCTCTGAGAGTTATCAACATTAGGGGGCAAAATGCTTCTAAATCTTTACGTTACAGCCACGCTTTGCCTAAATACTTAAATCAACTCCTCGGAATTGAATTTTCAAGCCTTCAAATGGCTAATTTGTGCAGCAAGTGCTTTCAGCGTTTTCTCAGCAAATGAACGGCGGCTCTAATCATAAGAGCATGTGGCTGGCGTTGCCTCTCCACACCCACCCATGAGACAGCTGCGTGGACGGGGAGAGAAACATTTCCACTTAACCACTTAAATGAATATATCAAGAAACTAATTTGCCGTTTTAATTGCGTGATTTAGAAGATGCTACTTCACTTGCCCCTCTTCCATCTTGGTTGATTTCCAATGTGAGCACACATTAGATTGATCTATGAAAGACTGCAGAAATCACAACACTTAAGTCTTTTCATTTCCCCTCCCTAATTAAATAATTGAAATTCCTGTCAGCGTCTGCACTTAAGCCACATACAGACATTGCAGGCATGCTGCGGCGCTGAATGAATCGTGAAAGGCTTGTTTTTATCATTTCTTGTTTGTAGCCTGTTCTTTTCTTCGCCCTCTACCTTTTTCGTTTTTGTCTTCCGAGAGCCACGGATTCATTCCATCTGTCAAGCCCAGAAATAGATCAGTACATCCATTTAGTTGAGATTTGCCCGTCCCATTAAGTGATTGCTTGCAGAAATGGCAGGGGACATTTCTTCTGATACGTTCCCTGAAACAGCGCTGGCAGACATTAAGGACACATTATTGAGTCCCATTTTCTCCCAGCCACAAGGATATCCATTAGAGTGGCACACAGCCCTAAATTTTTCCATTTTCTCCCTCACCAAACTTGACTTCACACATTATTTCTGCCTCTGTTTTGTAATTTGCAGCCACAAATTATATCAGGGAAAAGCCATCTCGTAGCATGTGGCTCCTCTTCCCAGGGCTATTTGCCAAGACTTGATTCTGAAGTGTCAAAATGGACCCATCGTTACGGCTAATCATGACTGACAGCAGGGCGCTTTAAAGTCCATACAAGTTGGCCCACACAGGAAACTTTTTGTGTGCGCGTGTCAGACCTGTGCATTTAGTTTTAATTCCTGTGCACAAAGAGTGAAACGCTGTCTTGCTTCCTGATGCTTTCTGATACTCTCTCGTATCAAATGTGGATCCAAATATTACTCAAGAGGAGGGACACATTTAGGCCTTTACAAACACAATGTAAAGATCAACATTTTTAAGAAAAATAATAAAAAAAGGAACAAAAACACATCTACATTCCTGGTAGACCTCAGTCAGTGCATGTGAATGTGCTCCAATCTCTCACACTGAGCCTCCGGCCTGTTTGGCTCTAGGGTTTAAAATACAGGTTGGAGATTTGGTTTTTTGAATTTTTCTTACTCACCCTATCATTAGATTCAGAGGACTCAAAAGTACTCTGGTATTTTGCTTCTGCCTTCAAAAATGCTTTAAATAAAACATGTTTTTCTTTCTTACATTGTGAATCTCTGAATCATTACATTTATATTCACCAGAAGTACAATTGTTGAATATAATCTAACTAGAGATGTGTTCATGTTCGTGTGAGATGTTCATATACCGTGGTGATGGTACAAATACCGGCAGCAGTTCCTGTTGATTACCGTGATTATCGCCGCTTTCAGAGTGCAGCGTTAACCCAAGGTTTTTTTTTATATATATATATATATATATATATTACCGTAAATAAATTATATACCATTGTTTCACTGTCTGCAACAAAAAGCAACATTTGTCAGTTTGCTGTGTAGAAGAGTATCTCCACTCCTTCAAGGGCTGCTCAACTTGTTAGAGGAAATCTAAGCTTCACCGAAATATATCTTCAAATTCTCCGTCCACCTGCGTTTGTCATTCCCTACAGCCATTTCAATCTTCTTTGGATTCCTCACAGCAGGTTATAGTTACCTTAAATTGAAGATAAAAATGTCCCAGTCTTTCTATTTTCCACAGATTTGACTTGAGTTAGCATGGCACCCTCTTTGCCCTCACTCCAATCAGCTTGAGTGTATTTCCCCAGACTTATTTTGAAAAACATGTCATTATGTGACTGCATACTAGGGCTTTTGTCCCGATTCCATTCTTTCCCGATACATAGGTGCCGATTGGATTTGTATTGCGATTTTCATTTATTGCGATTCTATAAGTATTGTGATTCGATAGTATTGAGTATTGCGATTTTCTTTTCCTTTTTTACCAAAAACAAAAGATGAATAATACACTTCTAGAGACAATATATCATGAGACATTTCTAAAAACTAATTGTTTTCTAAAAAAAAAAGAATGCACATCACATGTCAGTCAGTCAGTCTGACATTTATTTCACTTGAAAGAACGTGTTTTCTACTTTTTCTGCTTTTGGCTTTGTTTAGCTGGAAATGGATATGATGTAGTTGCCGTCAGCAGGACCGTAGGAACAGAACATATTTAGGGCAATTATTGGTAAAAACAATAAATACAAAAAATATCAATTATAGGGAATACAATCAATTCTAAAAATCGTCGCAAAATGTATACGCATTAGCAAAATGATGTCCACTTGATCATGACCTCATTGCAACTCCAGGGTATTGTGCTATGATAAGCACAATAGCCTGTAGAAAAAATACTTTCAAGACCAGATCCACCAACAAACAGGTCAAGCCTTTTCCCAGTGTTGTGGAGAGCACAGTGCCAGAGGCGTCAGAAGGCAGCTCAAAGGCCACAGCAGCCCCCTGCTGGGCTGACATTCTCATCGTGCCTTGGCCATTAATTCTGTCATTGTTGCTACCCGGGCCTCCTGGAGTCCTATCAAAGACTCAATAACCACTGCTTAACCAAAGTCCATTGCCAATTCCCCCCATCTCTCTCTCTCCGCTCTCTCTGTCACTCGCTCTGCTCTAAATCGTCTGACAGCATGCGGGTGCGCAGAGCAACTGCCTTTCACTTCGACATGGCCGGGTTGAAAAGGCCATTATTACCCTGTAATTGTGGGAGTCAAACCCAATTAAGCAAATCTGTATGGGGGCAGATGCTGCTTCCCTTCCCCACCCAACCCCCATACATACACACACACACACACACACACACACACACACACACACACACACACACACACACACACACACACACACACACACTTCGCACTTCGTTTACCCTTTTCACTCGCTTGCTGTCACTTCACTTAGGCTGACTTGATCTCTGATACAGGCTGAACAACAGGCTGAACAAGCGGTGGCTCGGCCCCCGGCCAGGAGGGACATGTTGCTAATTGAGTTCTTGCTGGTCATTTGCTCCTTCCAAGTGAGCAAGAAGAAAAACAGAAAACTGATGCCTCATCTGTTGAGGCCATGGGAAGAAGAAGTGAAATGCCACTCCTGTCGGCAGAAAGCGAAGGAAAAAGAGGCAGGGAAAAGCCATTTAATCCACAGGGAAGGCGGTGAGAAAAGACAGGCTTAGGCCCGTTGGCCTGCTCCAGCAGGGAACCCCGCAGCAACCAGGGACTCGGGAACCGAGTGCAAGCGCTCCCATTCAATCAGCACGCCACCCCCTGAGTCCAACACTTCCTGTCTCTGGGAGGGTTGCCTCGGAAATTAGGAGAGTAGAGCTAAGGCAATGTTCACGCTTACATGGGTAAAACTGAAAATGCATCGTATTCTCTGTACTCTTTGTGGCCCACTAGGCAGGTGTGAGATGTAGCATTTCAAAAGAATTTGAAAAGTGGATACAATTGAAAAAGCTGGTCTCTGGTTATAGTGAGATTATAAATGGCTAAACAAACCGGGAATATGGGCAGTGATTCAGAGGTCTGGCAACGCACAGTTAGTGAAGCATTTTTCATCAATGCAACACACTCGCCTAAGGCCAAACAAACAAAGGAAAGAGTGATGGCAGATGATGAAACTTCAAAACCAAGTGTAAATCCAAAGAAAAAGAAAGAAATATGAAGTTCAGATCAAGGCACACAGTTTGGATCTCTAAAAATTAGATCCAAAAACACAAATGACCGCTTATAGCCATAGCCAAAGAGAACAAAACAGAGATCTTTGAGATTGTAACTTTAAAGCAGCAATGAAGCAATGTGTCATTAAAATTCACTACTTTTAATGGTTTAAAAATGTGAAGTCACATGCATGAGTTGTGTAAAATGTATAAATGAAGCAATAATTTGTGAAGTAATTATTATGAAAAGTTGTTCATCAGTCATCGCAAGTAATCCTTCTTATTTCTATTTCATGATGACATTTTCCTAATACAGTTTTTCACAATCGCTATGACACTTTTTTCAATACTTTTAACAACATTCCTAAACTCTTAACGCACCAACACACCTACAACACGATTGGCAAAACAGTTAATTTCATGCTCAAAATCACACATTGTAAACTAAACTCACAATAATATACTAACACAATACACTATGTCCACAAAACAATGCAAACATGTCTCAAAATCAAATAATTCTTCCAAAACACTAACACATTTTCTCTCCCAACAGGAACATTTAGTCAATCATAGAACAATGTTATAAAAACCCTAACATCAAATGGAATTACAGAAACTGCATTATTTTAAATGTGTCAGGTCTGCCCTTATACAATAGACAATAGTTATTGTATTGATCATAGATTGTGTTTTGCACTGAAGTTTCTCTTGAAGCCTCTCTACATTTTTGTTTTGTTGAGTTTAGTAAATGCATGCATGTTTTTTTTCAAGATTATTTTTTGGGCTTTTCCACCTTTATTTGACAGGACAGCTAGTTGAGAAAGGAGAGAGAGAGAGAGGGGGAAGACATGCAGGAAATCGTCACAAGTCAGATTTGAACCCTGGACCTCTGCGTCGACGCATAAACCTCCAAGTATATGTGCGCCTGCTCTACCCACTGAGCCATTTTGTTTCTTTTGCTGCAGAGACTCAATACAAAAAATGAATAACCCATCTCAGAGTATGAAAAAAAGGAGACAGAGACAGAATTGTCCTGGTACTCCTCTTCCTCTCCCTCGTGAAGGCATTTTTCTTATTTTCTGTGTTCATCTACAGTATGTTGTTCAAATAGGTCCTCTTTTACTGTACTACCATATGATCATGGGACTGAAAGAACCTCAACACCTGAGTGTGTTTCCTAGAAGGGAATCAGCTGTGATTGATCTATTTGCATAACTTCAATCAGCTGTTTCTCAATAAATGCATGTATAAAATGCAGGGGATATATTTGTGTTTAAATTTACAATACGCTCAGCTGTTCACTTTGACTTTAGCCTATAACTTAGGTTTAGAACATGATGTTATCTGTTCTGACATACAGTGTGAAAGCATTGTAAATTTGTCAATAATAATCCATTGTTTTGGTCTTGGTGGAGCTTGGGTGTAAAAGAAGTTCAAGCATTTTAAATTTGTGTTACAGTTTTTCTTGATTGCTTTAACACAGCAGTCAACTCAAACTTCACATTTTTCAAAACAGTTACGACACAGGCCCAAACAGTGGCACTCATGGTCAAAATGACACATTTTGTTTGCAAAAGGCTCTAACTGTACCAAAACATTACAGTTTTTCTCATTTGCTAAGACACACTAAATGAAACTGGGATCCGCTTTATCTTCATCATCACATTATTAGCACAGCAGAAGTCTTCTCTTGCAAATGTTTTAACACTTTTTCATTTGTTTCACACATTTTTCACACCCTTTGTCAAAACAGTTACCACAGATCTCATTGAAAGACCCCGAACTCTATTGGATTCACTGTGGTGAACAAAAGGAAAACATCTATTCACAGCTGATAGAAAGTACTTGCATAATTAGAAAACTCTATGCACCTGTGTGAAACTCATTTGCACAACTCTTCAATCAGCAAACAGTCCTCATCCATCTATAAAAGATGCCACCTCTGTGTTGCTATTTGCAAGCATGGATCAAAGAGGCCATAGAGTAAGAGGCCATGGCAGAGGGGCCAGAGGAAGAGGAGCCAGAGGGGCCAGAGGAAGAGGAGCCAGAGGGGCCAGAGGAAGAGGAGCCAGAGGGGCCAGAGGAAGAGGAGCCCGTATGCGTGGTGGAGGAGCTGCAGCAGCAAGAGGACAAAATCCAGCTCAAGTTTCAAATGAAATTGGGGCAACAATTATTGACCATGTCATCAATCATGGCTTGTCCTTTAGAGAGGCGGGACAAAGGGTCCAGCCCATTCTGACTCGGGGCACTGTGTCATCTATTGTCAGGCTTTTTCGGAATGAGAACAGGTAATTCACAGTGTTACTGTAATGTATACCACTGTGTATTTCAGCTTTACTGTATTGCCCTGTTAGCAGAACAAACTGTGTCTACAGTAATGCAGATGTTTTATCAATCCCATTTATGTGACTGTCATACAGTAATGTCAATTTTGACATGCTTTTAGCTTTTACTTTATAGGATCCACACATCACCACACACTGGTGGCAGAGGAAAGATATTTAGTATTGAACAGGAGTCTGCCATTGTAGATATGGTAGATATGGTAGTGGCAAACAATGCAATCAGACTGTGTGAAATCCAGGCAGCCGTAATTGCAGATCAGGGAGCATTTAGAAATATAAACAGTGTGAGTTTGGCAACTATAGATCGAGTCCTTAAACGACACCATGTCAGAATGAAGCAGCTGTACCGAGTTCCATTTCAAAGAAACTCTGACATCGTAAAGGAGGCACGATTCCAGGATGTGCAGGTACAGATTTTGTTATTGTAATACCTTGTTTACCATAGTTACATGCGACTGGAATACTGTAATTTGCTTTATGAATTTGTACTTTTTCTTAGAGAATAATGGAGCTTGAAGCTGAGGGGGCACATCACAAATTAATTTTTGTGGATGAAGCCGGCTTCAACCTCTGTAAAGTGAGGAGACGCGGGAGGAACCTCATTGGGCAGAGGGCCGCTGTCACAGTGCCAGGTCAGAGGGGTGCCAATCTCACCATGTGTGCTGCCATCTCCAATGATGGGGTCCTTTGCCACATACCAACCATTGGCCCATACAATACAGAACGCCTCATCACATTTCTTGATTCATTGAAAGAAATACTGATTCCACCCGAAGAGAGAGGGCTGTTGAGGCCTGGCATGACTCTGTATGTCATAATTTGGGACAATGTGGCTTTCCATCACTCTCGCCTTGTGAACGAATGGTTTGCAGCACAGCCTCGTATTATGATGCACTTCCTTCCTGCATACTCCCCTTTTCTGAACCCAATCGAGGAGTTCTTCTCTGCTTGGAGGTGGAAGGTGTATGATCACCGGCCATATGAGCAGATGCCCCTCCTGGAGGCAATGAATGCTGGTTGCCTGGCAATAGGTGCAGAGGACTGCCAGGGATGGATGCGCCATGCAAGGAGGTATTTCCCTCGGTGCATTGCAAGGGAAAACATTCAATGCGATGTTGATGAGAACCTGTGGCATAATCGTCAAGAACAAATGGACTAAATGTGAAAGATAAAATATATCTAAAGGTATTACCACCCATAAGTTTCCTTTGATAGCTTTTTTTCTTTTTTTCAGTATCCATTTGAGTTTGTAAAGTGTCATATTTCATATTGATGGCTGTATTTTGTATTTTGTTGTCCATTGTGTAATGATTGATTGAAATAATAAATTAATTTGACCACAAGTTGTGGTGTTTGATGGAAATATTTGCTTATGTTGCATGCTTTTAATGTTTTGTGAGTGTTAGAGCATTTTGCTAACAAAATGAGTCATTTTGGCCATTGAGCTTCAGTTTTATCCTGTGTGTTAACTGTTTTGAAAATGTGATGTCAGAGTGGGCAAATGTGTTTAAGCAATTGAGAAAAACTGTAAAAATATGCAACAAAAGACAATTTTGCCTTCAAACAACACAACTTGCAAACAAGTGTATGAGCTCTTCCAATCAGCCATTACACAGTGGACAAGAAAATACTAAATACAGCACTCAGTGCAATCAGTGCACCATTGCTTGTCATTGTAGCCTAATACTGTACGTAGCTTTCATGCCAGTGCCATTTGTTGTCACATTTGCCTTCTTGCAAAGAATTGGATCCAGAATCAGAAATGCTTTGATGCAAATTTCATTGATTCCATTAATTCTTATTTTCAAACTGTGGCTGAAAACTGAAATACTGTAAATATTACACATAATACATGTAAACCAAAATAATTTCTATTAGAGTATAAGAAATTAAGAAAATAAAAATAAAATATTTTACAGTAAAGTATAAAGATCTATTACTGTAGAGTATAAGAAATAGACACTATTGATAGTCTCTTCTGTCTTGGTGACGGGGCCACATGGCCTAACCCTGCAGACTGATTGCTGATTGAAGATTTGTGTGAAGGAGCGTCAAACAGGTGCTTCAGTGATTTCATACTGATGGAGGTAGTTTCTAATAGTTAGGAACAGATGGTTTCTGTTTGGTTACCATAGCTAAAACAATGGAGTTTGGACTGCTTGAATGACATCCGTGTTAACTGTTCTGCTAAAGGGTGGGGGAAATGTGTCAATCCAATGAGAAAGGGTTAACACATCTGCAAGAGGTGTCTTCTGCTCTGCTGAGACAGTGATGATGAAAATTGAGTGGATCCCAGTTTCTTTAAGCAGGTCAAAGCAATCAAGAAAAACTGTAACTGTATGCATTTGCGGGTCAAAGCAACAAGAAATGTGTTCATTGTATAGCCTTCACAGACAGATGTTGTGCTAACTGTGTTAAGAGTTTAGGAAAGTTGTTAAAAGTATTGAAAAAAGTGTCATAGCGATTGTGAAAAACTGTAACACTTTTAGTTCATGCCACTTCTTATTTCATAATTTCACACTTCTTACTGTAATGCTGCAGCAACATACTCAGCAGTTGTTGTTCTGAGTTGTGTTCATGAGCTTTAAGAAGACGGACGTTGATTACAGTAATATCAAAAAGTTACGCACTAAAGCTTTAACCAATACAAAGTTCAAAATGTTATATTGTAGGTCCACTGACTGGAGAGTTTAAGGATCAGGACAGTTGCATACAGGGAATCAATCAGTCAATTATTTCAGTCTACACAACAGGTATTGAAGTAATTACACACTGAGGATGCCCACATTGTGAAAACAATGATTGAATCTAATGAGCAGTATGCAGTTACTGCAGCCACTTCAGCCCGTCCTGGACCAATATGGAGGCAGTGAACAAGCTACACATTGTCAGCGTTCGCCCCGGTGGGTATCGCATGAATAAGAGCACTCATCCAGTTGATTTAAATGTGTGTGATCTCACGCCTCTTTCACTCCCACCTTTGTTGCCTTCAGAATGGACAGGTCATAACAGGTCAACGGACACACACACACACACACACACACACACACACACACACACACACACATACGTTAACAGGCTGTGTATGTGCTTGTGTGCCATGTTCATTGGAAGGAGGAGGGGTTGGCTGTTTTTGAGTTCCCCTACCCCTGTTGAGCGTACACACAGTGTTCCCTTCTTTTCCCCTTTTTTTGTGGGCCAGGATATAGAAAGCCCAGACCTGGACCCCGGAGGTGCAGGACTCATGTGGTACTGAATAAGTACCCCACTATAAACCTGGGAGTGGTTCTCCTCCCTGACTCTAGTCAGATGTTTTAACCCCCTTTAACCCCTCTGATAAGTCTTGCTACATGTTCTCCATCCTTCCTGGGTATTAAGCAAATGATCAAACAAGGAGAGAGACGTGTGTGTCCAAATGATCCGTGTTAGTAGTGTAGTACACAGTGGCTGTTTTATTTTCCCAGTTACGAATAGAAGTTGTACTTTTAACCATTGTGTTGTCTTCCAGGTAACCATGAAATAAACACTTCTGTTGTTCCTGTCTCAATTTTTTTTTCACTTTTTTCCAACATTTTTGTAACTTTTTCAATGTTTTGGGCGTTTTTTTGACGTTTCTTCCGGTGTTTTTGACGTTTATTTCGACTTTCCCATATTTTCTTCCATTAAAAAACTTAGAAAATGGGTCAAATTTGACCTGAGGACAACATGAGGGTTAATGATCCCCAAGGGGAAATTACATTTTTACACTGTTGTTACATTACCCACAGGCAACCATGCACCAACAGGACCTACATGCATTAAGTGGAGAGATGTCAGTGAGGGGGCTGCCCAGTAAAGGCGCCCCCAGCAGTTGGGGGCTCGGTGCCTTGCTCAAGGGCACATTGGCCATGCCTAGGAGGTGAACTGGCACCTCTCCAGCTACCACTCCAAGTCTCTACAGACTGAGCTACTGCTGCCCCCAAGTTGTGAATTGACTTTCTGTGTGTGTGTGTGTGTGTGTCTGTGTGGACGTTGTTCGGGTTGCTGCTTTTGATTTTTGAAATTTAAATCATGAGTCTGTAATTGTTCTCCTCTGATGGTGACAATAAGGGAAAAAGCCGTAGACCAGTATTTGTTTTATAATGTTCCATTTATAACCTGCACCTGATTATACTTTTTAGATTTATCGCATGAATCGAACATGTATCTAAGTTAAAAATATATATATATATATATATATAAGAATAATAAATAAAATGAACAGTAAACGCATAGCCAACACTCAATATGCGCGATCACGGAAGGCTTGTATGTGGACGCACCAACAGTGTTGTTGTCATAACTTAGAATTCCTCATGGAGGAGACAGAAACTACGCACTATAGCTTTAAAGTATTCATTCTTACATGCCCTTATAATATTAGTTAACTTATTTTATATTTATTTCTATTTATTTCCTGTCTCTATAGTTCTATACTTTATGAATTCTATATATAGAGTATTTTTTATTTTTGCAAGCTTTTTAGGATCCAGGGAATATGTGTATATTTTAGTTTCCTGCTGTATTGTTTTATTGCACAGTTTTTATCATACAATGATTTGAACATTTTTATTTTATTTTACATTATGATTTGTCAATATCTTCCTCATATATTATTTTCCAGTTTTGTGTTAGCATTCATGGATTCTTCCGTTGTCACTTACAGTATTTATAGTTATAATCATAATCCTTCTTGTAAATACTGTCATATAGCTACAAAAAGTGGTTTTTATTGATGTGATTTATATTATTATATTATATAGTATTCTCCATTCAATTTGTATTAATACATTAATAGTGTGTGGATATTACATATACTGCACACAACATTATATATTTCATCATGTTATTATGTATATTGTACTTCTTATTCATATATCACCCATTTACACATCATGGCTGCCGGAGTTCAACTGCACAAATATGCGCACAATTGATATATTTTGTTATGTAATCTAGGTTGCTAATGTAGGCTATTCTTTATTAATCCCCACTTCATTTGATCTCAGTCTTATTTTATCTCAGTTGAGCGTTGATTATCTGAGCTTATCTTCAAACAATTAGAATGTGAGACAATGATAACTACGTGACTGTAAATCAGCAGATGTGTACATGCAGCAAATGTCTTCAAACATTCTTTCATGACAGTCATCGCTCCAGCTTTTAAATGCAATATCATAACTCGCTAAATATCTCTGTCATGTAATGCCTCATCTATTGGACACAGATACATTGTTGACCACCTGTACATCATGTTAAAGCTACAAGGCTTCTTCCCTGCAGCCTGACCTCTCCACTTCAGACGTATTAATCACTGGACACAGTAATTGTCAGCCTGGTTTCCATGTGTAAATAGCCAATTAATAGACCCTCTGATGTCTTGATTCTCTCCCTTGGTTGCCACCTCTGTCAATCAGAGCATAATGGCAACTAGGGAGCAAATGCAGCACTTGGAGAGACAATTGAGGAGGCCAATAGTCAGTAATTAAGCAGTTCATAAGGCAATCTCATTAATTATCCCCTTCACTGGATGCTACATTCTCTGAACGTCCTGATTACATGCTTATTGACTCTGAATCCTATGACGAAATCTTCCTTGCTCCACTTCCTAATGGAGTCTAAAAGAGGAGTCATTTACAAATGGCTTTATTAGGCAGAGTGCCCACATGGACCTTTAAAATGTTACTTGAAAATGCAATTTCACCTGTCGTTTGCAGGAGGCTTTCATGCACTTAAGCAGAGGTCATACAAACAGCAATGTAATTAGCGGCCTCCCTTTTACAGACTCTGCTGATTTGAAAAGCGTTACACACCTTTTCTCCTTCATTCAACATTAATCATTTGTTCTCAGGGGGAAATTGCCAGGCTTATGAAAGACAAAATGTCATTCTGGCTGGCCGCTGCATGAGGCTCTTTCTTGGTGCGGATTTGTTAGACATACACATGGGGAGGGAAAGCTTTGTGTCATGTGTTAACCTATTGGAGGAGAGGGCAGGCATTGGATTGTGCCAGGGAGAATTGAGGGGTCAAGCAACAGTTTAACAGTCCCAAGTGTCAGTGTTCAGATTTAAAGAAACTTGATTTCTATAGAAATACATAGAAATCATTCAGAGCTTGATAGCAGAGAGAAAGGGACAAATGGTACAATTAATGAAAAAGGTAGTAGTGTACAGTTGGTTGTCCTTTACCTTTGGAAATATAAGGATACAGATCTGTGAGGTCAAGACAATCAAGTACCACAACATCACCCACTGTACAAGCCCACAACACAGCAAACACAAACTATTAGCAAATCTCTAGTGCAATGGAAGAACCTCTTAAATGCGAGCAAATGCTGAAATTTGCCAAACCTCCTCAAAGCCCATCCCAGCTCACGTCGAGTCTCTCAGCATGACTCTAAATGCAGATAACGAAGAAATGGAAAATGGAGGCCAAATTGACCCTTTCACAGCGTGTTATGGCAGTTTGTATGGGTACCTGGAGTGGCTGTTCCCCTCCCATCAATAAAATAATTTAAGAACACATTATACTTCTTTAAAAGGGCCCATTTGTCAGACCAGGTGACTCTTAAAAGACCCTGCGGATTAGAGACGCCCTGCATCAGGTACTTTTAATTCAGCCACAATCGATATGACTTAGGCTGCCGTTGTGTTGAGAGTGAATATTAAAAAAGGCTATTTCAGTTAAAACGTCTCTTGTGCAATGCACAAAGTCAATAAAAATGGAAAAATGGATGGGGGGTAGACAGAGGTGGAGACCTACACTGTGTGCTGTAGTTCTACATGTCATTTGTAGAATCTGCATGGGTTTTCTTGAAAATAGTATTAAAAATCAGAATAATGTAGTATGAAAGATGTCAGCCATGGAACAAAAATAAATAAAAATCAGTTTTCATTATAAACTGTCAACATGCTGGGACATGAAGCCCCCCCCTTCCCTCAACCCCCACAGCCTTTATCAGTTCCTTTCTGTCTGCTTCCTGTACTGTTTTTTTTTCACACACAAAAATGCAGAGCCACCTTATTAATTCAGCATGTAACATTTGAAATGAGCCTTTGATTTAGGTTATGATAATTGAACTGCCCCAGTGCTTCACTTTACAGTACAGTAATGGAAATATCAAGTCATTATAAGTACAAACAATGTGTAGAGCTGCTACAGAACTTCTCCTGTTATTTATTTTATAATTATAGAATAGAATAGAATGCCTTTTATTGTCACTATACATGTACAACGAGATTAAAAGCAACTCCTTTTTCCAGTGCCAACATGTATGTAAAATAAATATAACATGGAATAAGGTGCACAGTTCTGAGACGCTATAAAAATAAATATAATATAAAAAGATAAATATGATTTTATATACAGTGTGATATGCAATGTGGAGTAATGATATTGCACAGTATACAGATATTGCACAGTAATGCAATTGCATATACAGTAATTCACGATAATAGGAACTGGCCATTTCCTTTTTATGGAGGATATTTTTTGTATAATTATCCAGTGCATACTTGTATATAATGTAAATAATACAGTTCATACATCAAGTAATTACTGTTGCTACCGTATTAGTACCCTCTCACTGTGCTGATGGGCTGATGGTCACTGCAGGTAATCCAATTTACTATATACTGTAAATATACACTTAATTATATATTATTATACATATTTATATTCAGTAATTACACTAAAAGTTATCCGCACATGATCCATATAAATCAAATTGAATACCTTATTAGATTGATATTTTATTTTGTTATTTCTTGGAACTCACTAAAGGTAATGTCAATGTGGTGAACATTCTGACTACCTCAGATTTGCTTCATAAATAGCATGCGCTATCTCAAAAGCATATATCTCTACAAATATTATTGGACAAGCATGAGATGTTTATGAACCTGCCTAAGTGATCAATTGAGGTGGACACAGCAAACCAGGTTCAGCTCAAAACCATGAATCAATGACGTGTGCTGCACAACTGGACTTCATCAAATCATTTGGATTTTTTACACGATTATATCCGCAGTAATGAAGCATTGACATTTCTGTTTCTCTTGCTCAAGGCATCATTAGTGACGTGATCTGTAATCTAAACGTCAACGTCCACTACAACATTGGATCAGAACCTGTTGTCCCTTTCAGTCTTATGATTTAGGCCCAAACACTATAAAACAGAAATGTTTTCTGCTCTGTTTGATGGCAACAGTATTCTAAAAACCCGGTTGTAAATGCTGTTGAATTGGACCGTGGAGTGTAGACAACATAGGATCAGCATTCAAAAGTGTGATGTGGACAAAATGAGACGAGGAGATGAACTAACTAAAGCTGGTAAACAGTGCTGTCACTACAATAGACTGTAGGACAGGACAAGGCAGCTCCAAACTCAACAAACAGGGTGTTAACACCAGTTCTTTGGACAGCTCCAGGGTTCTGGACTCATGTCCGTGAATGGAATGTGGACTCAGAACTGATGCATTAGGAATATGATTAAAAAAAGGCAACTTATCAGTTATACAAAATAATTAGATTTTTTTTCTCTGGAAACCCCGTATAACTTGCGTCAGCTTGATACCTTTTAGTATGATGTATTCAAAGAAAGTTTAGGTGAGTTTTTACTCTCTGCATGCTTCTCTGCATGCCAGAGATAGTTCATCCTTTAAAAAAAAAATGAAGATTTAAACCAGACATTATCCCTAAAGATAAAAGAAACAGCTGTTGGATTCTATAAATGACAATTCTCTTAATATGTCAAAATTCTTTGTGGACACACTGCCAATTATATGCCAAATGTGTCTGTTTTTTGTCGTGTTCCAGACATTTGTTCTGGAACAAAACAACTTGATTCTGCTGTCTGCATTTAGCACATTTGTAATCCACAGTTCTGCCTGTGTGCCTTGGAGTTTCCGTTTTCTCCGTCTGTTTGTCAGTGAGTGGAGGTTTGCGGTGGCCGAGTGAGGCAGTGATTTGGCATGTTAGTGAGTGTGTTGGGGCTAATCAGACAGAGGGGCCACTGTAATGGACAGAATCTGGGCAGAATCACAGCTAGACCTGCCGCGGTAGGGAGCGGGTAATACAACTAATTTCTCCACTGTCTCAGCGACCGCACAGACGGAAATGGGGTCAACAAAGGTACAGGCGGCATCAAATGAACAGCTGTTGCCTTTCTCAGTGTAGAGTTGGCAAAGAGGAGAATCTTAGCAAAGCCCAGCCTGCACCCCCCACCTGCTTTTTGTGTAAATGCAGAATGTATGTACAAATTAAGGGCAGGACCTGTGCATATTACTTTCATTCTTCATCTCTGAAGCCTGCCTATCAGTAATGGTATACTGTGGGAACAGTGCAGCTGTGTGATGAAATGCGCATAGGGTTACTCAGAGATTCCTTTATTGGCGGAGGTTTTTGCGTTTGTTATGATGGAGAAACAATTGGCTATTATAAAGATGCCTCTCTTAGGGAAATAAGGTGCTAGTGTGTACATTGGAAAGGCTGGAGGTAGCTGTATGAAGTGTGGGTCTTTGTGATAAGAAGCTGTGTATGTATTAATGCAGATGTTAAAGTCCAATGCTCTGAGAGTTTGTTGTCCCATTTTTCTGTGATTGGACTTGTCCAATTCTAATCACAAAGAACAGATGGAAAATACTTCATCTCATCAGGATGCTGGCAGCTATGTGAAGTATTTCAACCATGTGAGCTGAAAAATATGGTCCCCGGTACTCGGTAAACTCTGTTCATATTCTACCGTATAGTACTAAGTCAACTCTATATAATATAAATAAATAACTATATATATATATATATATATTATTTTTTTAAGTTAAAGGTGCAATATGCAATACCGACAGCTAGCCTGTGGTTACTGCAGTCCAAATTCAAAATAATGAAAAGAGTCGTGTCCCCCAGCCCCTCCAATTGCTGCAACAACCGCTAAAAACACTCCGATCTTGCGGTCCTCTCTACCAAACTGACAAGCCAGCCTTTCTCGGTTTAAAATTATGGCAACAATCAAAAACTGAATACAATATGTGACCAGATATTAAGGAAACATGCTAGGTTAAAATACCTTTTTCTCTGACAACAATTTTCTCCTTTGAAATTTCCATTCCGGGAACAATTTGTTGTTGTCAACTGCCAATTTTAACACCCAGGTTGCCAGACATGAAACTCAAACTCTCAAAAACAACGTGTGGCAGCCGTGGTAGCAGCAACCAAACAAACTGGATTAACATTCTACCCAACATAAAAAAACATGGCATTTTTCTGTTGCAAAAGATGGAGACAGCTTAGAGCCCAAAAGGACACAGAGTTGGCTAATTTCCTCCTGAACAGGTAGCGTTAAGCATTGAGCTTCACGCTAATTTATCACGGCTACTAGAGACGGGCATTTTTTGTTATTTCAAAATGTGTTTGCTAGCATTAAATTATATAGAGTTAGTTACTCGCAAAAACAACTGAGACACACAGCCAGTGATGTGATCTCGACTGGTCCTGGCTAACGCTGCCATGCTAACACACGCTAAGTTTTAACGTTACCGGAGGACCGGGCAATTGGGCCACGGCTGTTTACAACCACCGCGACAGACATATGACTAAAACCGCAAGTTTGACTTCCTCATAATGGAAATATGCAATTTAACTTGGGAAAATCAACCGTGTAGCCCAGGGAGGGCGAACCTGTGGCTCTTGAGCCGTATGCGGCTCTTTGCCTGCTCCTGTGAGGCTCTTCCTGTGTGGCTGGGGGCTGTGTCATTGGTTGATTGTTGTTTTTAACTTTTCTGAAACATACAGTATTTCAGATAAGTAAAAAAAAAAACACATTTGAATGCATCTGCCAATACATTTGCCAATTATTTTAAAATGGAAAATAATGCAGCAGAGTTTTGAGGACAGATTCTGCAACCTGAGGAAAAACAGCGGCCACAGATCACCTTCCTCGTTAACCCTTTCACTGCTGAATCCGATTGTTTGAAAGCCCCTTTAGTGACAAATGAGTGAGAGAGTTGCTTCAAGTGGCCACAACCGAGTTCAAGCAAGACCTGAAAAGGATTGTGGATAACAAAGACTGTCAGGTTTCCCACTGAGTCAATCTAAGTGAGAAAAAAAAACTATGAAAACTGCTAAACTGTCAACTGCTATGTCATTAGATCTGGAATGGCGCGTTCATGCCACCTCGGAATGACAGGGACCGCCCCCGTGATTACGTTGTTTTTCCGACTTCCAGCGTTCACATGGTTAGGATGGTCAATTCAATTCAATTCAATTCAATTTTATTTATAGTATCAAATCATAACAAGAGATATCTCGAGACACTTTACAGATAGAGTAGGTCTAGACCAAACTCTGTACTTTACGAAGCCCCAACTATTACAGTGGTTGCCTCAAGAGCAAGCATTAGCAGTAGCTATTGCGACAGTGGCAAGGAAAAACTCCCTTTTTTTGTTAGGAAGAAACCTCGGACAGACCCAGACTCTTGGTAGGCGGTGTCTGACGGCACCAGTTGGGGGAGTGGTGAATGGTGGCAATAATAGTCATAATAAAGATAGTGAAGCAGTGATCACAATGGTAGTCATAGTAGTTCATGTCATAGTAGGGCACAGCAGGGCGTTACGGGGTGTAGTGTGGCACAGCAGCCTGGGTGGACGCGGTTGGACGCGGCAGGACGCAGTCGGACACTGCGGGGAAACGCAGAGCGTAGCAGGGTGTAGTAAGTCCATAGCGTCAGCTGCACCCAGGACCCCGGTGTAGGTGCCACCCAATTCCAAGGCGATGTTCTGGGTGAAGAAGAAGCAAAGGGACTCCGGGGAGAAAACTCCCCAGAGCTAGGTTAGTAACAGGCATTTCTGGGACTAAGATGCACACAAAAGGAGACAAGTGAAAAGAGAGAAGAGGGAGCGGCTCATTGTGTCCTTGGAAGGAGCTTCCCACAGCAGTCTAGAGTTATAATAGCATAACTAAGAGAGGCAGGCTAAAGAGAGGGGCCCTGGACCGGGCTCGTACTCTCCCCTGCCGGAACGGGCTTGTACTTCCTGCCTCCCTCTACTCTACTCTACTATGCTGCAACTCCTCACTCCCTAACTATAAGCTTTATCAAAGATGATGGTTTTCAGTTTATTCTTAAATGTGGCGACGGTGTCAGCCCCCCGAACCCAAGTTGGGAGCTGGTTCCACAGGAGAGGAGCCTGGTAGCTGAAGGCTCTGGCTCCGATTCTACTTTTAGAGACTCTAGGAACCACAAGTAGCTCTGAGTTCTGGGAGCGCAGTGCTAGTGGGACAATAAGGTACTAAAAGCTCTTCTATGTATGATGGTGCTTGACCATTTAGTGCTTTGTAGGTCAGGAGAAGGATTTTAAATTCAATCCTGGATTTTACAGGAAGCCAATGCAGAGAAGCTAATACAGGAGAAATGTGATCTCTTTTGTTAGTTCTTGTCAGAACACGTGCTGCAGCATTCTGGATCAGCTGGAGGGTCTTGAGGGACTTATTTGAGCAGCCTGATAGTAAAGAATTACAGTAGTCCAGCCGGGAAGTTACGAATGCATGGACTAGTTTTTCAGCATCGTTTTGAGACAGGATGTTCCTGATTTTGGCAATGTTACGAAGATGGAAAAAGGCTGTTCTTGAGGTTTGTTTTAAGTGGGCGTTAAAGGATAGATCCTGGTCAAAAATGACTCCTAGATTTCTGACAGTAGTGCTGGAGGCCAGGGCAATACCATCTAGGGTAGCTATATATTTAGATAATGAAGTTCGGTGGTGCTTGGGTCCCAGCACAATAACTTCCGTTTTGTTTGAGTTCAACATCAGAAAATTGTGGGTCATCCAGGATTTTATATCTTTAATGCACGCTTGAAGTTTAGCTAACTGACCGCTTTCGTCTGGCTTGATTGACAGATATAATTGGGTGTCGTCTGCGTAACAGTGAAAGTTAATTGAGTGTTTCCTAATAATATTGCCTAGAGGAAGCATATATAAAGAGAATAGAATTGGTCCAAGCACTGAGCCTTGAGGAACGCCATGGCTAACTTTAGCGTATTTGGATGGTTTATCGTTAATATTAACAAATTGGGATCGCTCAGAAAAATAGGACTTAAACCAGCTTAGTGCAATTCCTTTAATGCCAACTAAATGTTCCAGTCTCTGTAAGAGGATGGTATGGTCAATAGTGTCGAATGCAGCACTAAGATCTAATAAGACAAGTACGGAGACAAGTCCTTTGTCAGCAGCAGTTAGAAGGTCGTTAGTGATTTTCACCAGTGCCGTCTCTGTGCTATGATGCATTCTAAATCCTGACTGAAAGTCTTCAAATAGACTATTTCTATGCAGAAAGTCACACAATTGATTAGCGACTACCTTCTCAAGGATTTTGGAGAGAAACGGGAGGTTAGATATAGGTCTATAGTTGGCTAAGACCTCAGGGTCGAGGGTGGGTTTTTTCAGAATAGGTTTTATCACAGCTACTTTAAAAGACTGCGGTACGTGACCCGTTAATAAGGACATATTGATCGTATCTAGTAATGTGGTGTTGACCACGGGTAGTGCTTCTTTAAGTAGCTTCGTTGGAATGGGGTCTAAGAGACAGGTAGTTGGCTTAGCTGAAGAGACCCTTAACATTAATTGTTGGAGGTCTAAAGGATAAAAGCCGTCTAAATAAGTATCAGGTCTTATCGTTCTCTCTAGCCCTCCTGCGCCCAATGGTGAGTCGTTGGAAGCTGTGGGCAGAAGGTGATGAATTTTTTCTCTAATTGTTATAATTTTATCATTAAAAAAGGTCATGAAGTCATCACTGCTCAGAGCTATAGGAATAGATGGCTCAATAGAGCTGTGACTATCTGTCAGCCTGGCTACAGTGCTGAAAAGAAACCTTGGGTTGTTCTTATTTTCTTCTATTAGTGTTGAGTAATAGTCTGATCTGGCATTTCTGAGGGCCCTCCTATAATTTTTTAGACTTTATGTCTAAAAAATCAGGAGAACACGCAGGTCAGGATGCGTGTTCTTCTTCTTCTGTTATATTGGCATTTGGCATAACAACTTGTTGCTAGTGATGGCCAAATGAAGCCTCATAAAGCTTTGTGAACCATTTTCTTAAATTTTTTTAGCCCACTAGATGGCGCGCTCTGTTCAACAAAGGGTTAAAAGTACACTGCGTTGACATTCCTTGAGCCTTTTACTTTAAACCAAGAGCGCCATCTAGTGGGCTCAGAAAATAAAGGAAATGGTTCACAAAGCTTTATGAGGCTTCATCTGGCCATCACTACTTGTTGCATGACTGCCACCAACTGTTGGCCGTAGCCTAGAGCTTCAGGTGTGTGAAAACCTGGTGAAAACATGGAGGCTACAATAATTTGCTGCTGTTTTCTTATGCGAGCATACAAACAGCACATCATCAGGTGTTTGTGTTATCTGCAGGACAACGAACGGGAAAGGACACGGATAATGTGTTTTTTTTTTTACACATAGGCCTATCTATGAATAATTTGAAACATGTTATGTCTGTGTATGTTTCTCAGCAGAGGCGTTTGTCCACAATAAACAGTTTATTGTCATTGAAATATGTTCAGTGAACCAAAGTCGCCTACATCAAACGTCAGTTGTCAACAACGCGTCACCAACTGGGAAACTCGGTTAGCAAAATCTGGCCCGAGTTTCCCACCTCTGATTCCGACAGGAAGGGACGTGAATGATGACGTTTTCACTCGGAAAAACGTTTTTCCGATGTCCATGAACGCACGGGAAGACACTGTTGCTGTTGTAGTGTGGACGTGCATGTGTTGTGTGGCTTTTTGCTATGGTGCGTTTTTTTTTGTGGCTCTTTATACCTAACTGGTTGGCCACCCCTGGTGTAGCCTGTTTAGCGGCTGCAGCCGACAAACAGTGACTGTGACCTGGGTACAGATGACTGCAAGGTCTTTAGCGGTTGTTGCCGTAATTTTAAAGGACAATTCCGGCGCAAAAACAACCTAGGGGTTAATAACACGTTTGTACCGAGTCGACCGTTCTCTGGGATATGTTTTAATGCTAATCGAATGTGACCAGTTTTAGTGTGAACCGCTAATTAGCTTGTAACGCTAGTAGTCGGGGCAGAGGGTAAAGTAAAAAGAAATTGCTGTTTCTATACCACTAACAAGGCTCAAAATAGCACCACACTTCCACGGTAGCATAATGAGGGTCCCTACATGTAAACCGAAGCATTGAGAACTTTGTAAGTGTACAGACAGTTTATTAAAACAATAGTTTATAAAGACATTACCGTTCGCGTATACAGGCAGGCGCCATCTTGGGAAAACAAACAGTCATGACCAGTCGAACCACGAACGCCGTGCTTGAGCTATGTTACTGGTTGCACGGCATTCGTGGTTGTTTTTAGCGGTTGTTGCCATAATTTTAAACCAAGAAGGGGTGGCTCAGTTGGATAGAGAGGACCGTGAGATTGTGGGAAGGGGCCGGGGGGAGACGACTCTCTCCAGTTTTTTTTATTTGGACTGCAGTTATCATTTTAAACGTTAGCTGTCGGTATTATTATTGCACCTTTAATATGTGAACATGTAAGTAGCATTTTAATGTCATAGTTGGTCAATTTGGAGCCAATTTAGTACTTAAAATTGTTGGGTCGATTAATCCAAGGTATCATATTTCATAAGCAGATTACACTATCTGTGTGTGGAATCTTTATCTGAAAAGTTACAAATAACTATAGCTGTCAAAAAATAAAAAAGTGCAAAATGTACCTCTCAAATGTGTTGAAGAAGTATAAAGTAGGCAAAATGGAAATGATCAGTAAAGTACTAGTAGCTCAAACATTCACTGGAGAATATAGGACAATAGCTTGTGTATGGTGAAACAGTGTGTACATGTGTACACACTTGGTATGTACAGTATGTGCTATCATCGCTGTGTATCACTGTGTGCTGCCCCAGCTGGGAGCTGGATACACTGAGTAGACAGATGGCAGCTGCTCCAGCAGTTGGGATGAAAACACCATTCAGGGTGTTTGGGTGGCTGTAGATAAGGAGCCTCTAGAGAGGTATGAATCACTTAAAACGATGTGCTACCCACACAGCAAAACACAGCCACCAAATGTATAGTGTACCCAGGGGCTGAACATATCCTGGCCTCAGTTAGTCTCAGTAAGACACAAGAACTCTTCTGTCATCAGTGTTGGCATGTAACTAAGTACATTTACTACTAGTTTAGTACTGTACTTAAGTACAAATTTGAGGTACTCATACTTTATTTGAGTCTTTTCTTTTCATGCCATTTTCTACTTCTACTCCGCTACATTTCAGAGAGAAATGTACTTTTTACTCCACTACATCAATCTGACAGCTTTAGTTACTAGTTACTTTACACATTAAGATTTCTGCACACAAAACACATGTACAGTGGTTTATAAAATCTGATATTTTATTATAACTTAAACTACACAACAATATACAGGCCTACAAGTCCAGCTGAAATGATTAGATGATTACACACTTAGTTGATTGACAGAACAGTTTGGATCGTTTCCAGTTTGTAAAATGTGAGGATTTTTCAGCATTGAGTACTTTTACTTTTAATACTTTAAATACATTTTCCTGTTGAATTGGACCGTGGAGTGTAGGAAATACAGCAACATAGAAACTCAGCTTTTGAGCGTGCTGTTGTTGACCAAAAATGACAACAACCCATTGTTGCTTGTTTGTACCTTTTCTCTAGTCTACATCCACGATGTTTCACTTCCAGGGTTGTTCAGGTGCCGCAGGAATTTCCGCCGGATGCATGTCTTTTTGCCAGTGTCCGTTATCTTCCTCTTCCTTTGTGTTGGCGTTCTAACCTCTAGTGGATTTGTGAGGACTATGGTTAACTGCTCCTCAGATCTCTGCAGGGTAAATCCAGGCAGCTAGCTAAACTATCTGTCCAATCGGAGTTTTCTGTTGCACGAATAAAACTACTTTTGAACGTACACATGTTTCACCAAAACAAGTTCCGAGGCTATTTTGCAGCGGCTCCGTGCATTTAAAGAAATGCCATTAAACTAGAGCACGTTTTTCTCCCATCCCAGAATGCTGTGTGGACTAGCCAGACCTTCCTCCGCAGCGCTGTGGAGGAAGGTCAGGCAAAGCGTCACTACCTTTTCTCTAATACGACCCACAGGAGCGTTTCATAAATTAGCGTCCCTAGCGGTGGCAGGAAATACGACCTCATATCTAAACCAGAGAAGGTCGCGTTTCTAAACATGTCGTTAACGTTGAGAAAAGGTCACAGTTTGGTTAGGGTTAGTCACCACAACTACTTAGTTATGTTAAAAAAAACGTACCATTTACTTTTATTTTTTAAGCGGGACACAAACCCCGGTCTCCTGGGTGAAAGTCCTGTGTTTGTTTGACCCATCCACCACCCCATACTTTGCTCCTTACATGGAATTTGGACAAAGACAGTCTCAAACATGCAGTTCCGCAAGTCAATGACACAGTCTTTTATTTATTCTAAAGTGTGTTTGGGTGGCACTTTTTAAGGTTTAAGAATCTATTAAGTTGAAGTCTTAGAGACAAGTATTTGGGGGACATTTTAGTCATGATAGATCAGCCACCACTGCTCCACTGAGGTTCATGCTGTTGCCCAAATATGTTTTTATTAAATATTAGTTCAATATCAAACCTAAATTTAGGCTTTAAAGCAGCCATATTATGCTCATTTTCAGGTTCATAATTGTATTTTAAGGTTGTACCAGAATAGGTTTACATGGTTTAATTTTCAAAAAACACCATATTTTTGTTGTACTGCACCGCTCTCTCTCACTGCTGCAGATCCTCTTTTCAGCTGGTCTCTGTTTTAGCTACAGAGTGAGACCTCTTTTCTTCTTCTTCTTCTGTACTATCTTTGATTGCACTCGCACATGCCCAGTAGCTCAGATGTAGATCATGTCAGCTAGCTAGCTCTATAGACAGTAAAAGAAAGGCTGTTTCTACAACTTCGGTCAGTTACAAGGCAGGATTAGCTGGGAGACTTCTAAATGAGGGCGCACATGGAAGTAGTTCTTTTGTAGATTATGGTGAACTTGTGTGTGTTGTAGCAGTGCTTTGCTATTGAGAATGAGGTAGCATGCTAGCGTTAGCATGCTAGCGTTAGCATTAGCATGCTAACGCTACGAGCTAATGGTTGCGGTTAGCCTGCTCGTTTCGGCTTGTGACGTCACAAGCCGTGCCGATTTTGACCAGCTCACCCGGAGACTGAAGGCAGGACACATTCAGAAACTGTATCTCACTCTAAACAGCATGGATGGATTTATTTAAAAGTTTGTATGTGTGTGGAAGCACCAGAGACACAACATAACACTCCTAATCCCAGAAAAAGTGATTTTTTCATAATATGGGCACTTTAAAATGTCTCTTCATCAACCCACGGATAAACGGGCAATAATCAGTGTTAAGGAAGATGAGGCCCCTATTTAATTACAATTAGGTTCCTGTGGACTACTGAGAGCCACTTATCACTCTGCTACACTGCAGAAGATCACTGATATTGATTGATTGATTGATTGATTGATTGATTGATTGATTGATTGATTGATTGATTGATTGATTGATTGATTGGTGATGGTGATGCAATTTGGGCCTAGACCAGGTAGCCAATTTGAGATAAGTTCTGAGGTCAAATGTGTCAACATTTCCATGAATGTCATTTTGAATCGGACAACAAGAGAGATTTGTTTTCACAGACAGTACAACACAGAGACATACAGATATAGACAATACATAAAATCTTCATGAAAAACATCAATGCCTCTTCCAGTGTCTCAGCTCACAACATCATCAGTGAGGCAGTTTGTTCAGAGCTGCTAGCTGCTAAGGGATCAAACTCCTGCTGAAGCGAGCTCTTCTCCATGTTAACGAGTGTTAGTCAAGTGTTGATTGAGCCGGCGATTGGTGTCATTTGCTATTGTGAGTGCTAGGTGTGGGATGGCTCTCTGTCTGGGCGACTGGGTGTGGGAAGGCAGGTGATTTTGGAGGTAATATTTATTGGAGATGGTTAACCCCCATCCCCTGCGGCGATTATACACTTGCTGTGTCGACATAGCATAAGAAGTGTTTTCCAAGATCGTATATCCTCAACATGTTCATTCAGCCCTGTTAGAGATTTCCAAACTTCACTCCACTGAGAAAAGCAAATGAACAAAACAAGAATGAATTAAGAGCATTAATCCTGGATACCACACATCAAGCCACTCAACTCTCACAGTAACAGGCAGCTGAGCCAGGGAGAGAGAGAGAGAGAGAGAGAGCAGGAGGGAGAAAAGAGTCTGAAATGCACATGCTATCTGCGGCTGAGATGCAGTAAACCTTCCCCATCAGGAGAAGTAATGGATTAAAGGCCGCTGTGGCTCTGCAGTTTTCCAGTCAATGTTCTTTCGCTCTCCTCCAACCCGAGGCCCCCTCCCTCCCCTGTTGCCTTCACGCTGGAAGAAGTTGATTTGCCATCAATTGCCATCTTGGCTGGCGCCATTAATGCACGCCCACAAAAGGATGACACATCACATTATCACCTCACTCCCTTTCAAATTAGAGCTGAGCGATGCCTCGGCGCAGCTTGTGACTGGTTAACACTATCAGCTATTTGTAGGGATTGTTCCCTAATACGCAGCGTCTAAAGATTTCATCAGGCATTTGATGACGGAAATAAACCACTGCCCACAGGGAAATTGAACTGATTAATGGAATTATGCGTTGGAGGGGAGTCGATACAGGCTGCAGACACCCACATGGGGATGAGCAGAGCTGTCTGTAATGGCCCAGACTGGAGCGGCTTGGCCAGCAACACAATCACCTGGAGCAGGGCCTGGCTTATGTTTGTCCACTGGAAGAGCCAGGGATTAAAACGTGTGCTGCTAACTGTGGCTGTGTGCCTCCAGTCTAAATGGCCACATCAATATGGGTCCTGTTGGACGGATCATTTTATGTCATCCATCTAACTGAAAAAGCACTATAAGGCTCACCATGTAGGGTAGGAACAGCACTAAAATGACACTTCTTCTGCTTTTGTGCTCTTATTCCGAGACCGTTTTGCGCCCTCGCTCAGACCAGCCTCCCCTCTGACCAGCCCCCCCCCCAGTATTGTTAAGTGCTCTCTTAGTCCGCCCTAATGCACTGCTAGCCCGACAAACTGCAGACGACCCCCTTCCACCACCACAGCCTGGTCTGTTTCTGCTTCACATTACAGAATCTTTTTGCATGAATTGTTTCTAGCTCTCAAGGAGGCTGTCGACATGTTGCTATGGTCCTTTGACAATCAGCCACACAGTTGGGAGGAAGCAGTGGGCCTATTAAAGCTACTCACCTTCACTTCCTCCTAGACTATGTACTACTGTGAGTGAAAATATGTTCTTTCCATACACTTTTATCATCAGCTCTAACTATAACAACACTGGAGACTTCTTTATTAACATATCTTATCGTAATCAGACCTATGATCACCATTCTGGATAGTGATTGTGTTGTCTTAATAAAGAGCTGTTTTAAGTGAAATATTAAAGTGTTCATATTATGCTCATTTTCAGGTTCATAATTGTATTTAGAGGTTGTACCAGAATATGTTTACATGGTTTAATTTTCAGAAAACACCATATTTTTGTTGTACTGCACATTGCTGCAGCTCCTCTTTTCACCCTGTGTGTTGAGCTCTCTGTTTTAGCTACAGAGTGAGACATCTCACTTCTGTTCCATCTTTGTTGGGAGTCACACATGCTCAGTAGCTAGGTAAGGACTACTAGCCAGTCAGAAGCAGAGTATGAGGGCCAAAAAGCAGTAAGTAAATTGTTCCCTTAGACACGGTCAGGTTTTTTGGCAATCTCAATGTCTGTCCAGCACCCACAGTGAATTAGACGTAATGTACTGTAACAACTAACGATATTTCATATTTCTTAGCTGATTAGCAACTCATAGTCTTGTAAGGTATTCTCATATTTGTTACATTTCAATCTGTCCTCTCTGCCATGCAAAATTCAAATGAATAAAACCAGATCATTTTCATCTTTTAACAGCTCATATTATTTTCTCTGAAGTCAATCGCAAATGACTTAATTTAAAAAAAAAAATCTGCAACAAATAATAATAATATCCTCACATTGATTACTGTAAGAGCTAAGGGATGTTTCTTGATGATTTCTCAGATATGTTTGACTTTTCAGACACTGCATACAAGATGACACTCAAACTGCTCAAGAGTCAAAGAGTCATAATCCACCTAGTCTATATCCATGATAAAATACATTTCTTGGCAGTAGTTCCAAAATGCTGAAAATATCAGTTCACCTAAATGTGTATGATTTAATGTTGAAGTTCAGTATACAGTTCTTTTATGTTTCATCTCAGATCATGTGAATGTTTTGGAAATCTGTTACATATAAACATAGATAAACCAATCCAGATAAAACAACAGTGATTCATCTCACTGTATTCCACATGCTGTGTGGGTGTATTCATGGGAGAAAATGCCTCCTGTATGCTCACTAACTTTAAAACAACATAACCTTCATTACACAGTAAGAATCTCCTCCCTGGTGGATGTGGAACATGTGTGGGTATGCATAGGTCTTCTCTACCAAATTAAAGAACCTCGGAGCAGATGGTCCTGAACATCAATCTGGTGGTGATCATAATAATGATGAGACAGGGAATGTTGGAGGGACTATCAAGGCTTTAAAGAGATCACTGCCCGTTTTAATCTTCCCATACAGAACAGGGAAGTTAAAGAAGTTCATGGCTGTTACCGTGATAACTCAAATATCTGATAGATTTCAAGGTTACTCGATCTGTGAGTTAAGTTGCAGATTGGGGGCTTGAAAGCAGTGGTATAGTCTACGTGATACACAGGTATACGCAGTATACCCACTAAGAAAGCTCCAGGATTTCCATAGAGCCACTTAAAAATGTGCAATGGCACGTAACAACATACTTTCCATTATAATTATGGTATATTTTGAATTGTCATCTGTGTTTTTTTTCTTCGCATAGGCTAAATAAAGGTATTTCCACTGTATATTGGTGCAAACAAGTGTATCAGAATGCAGGAAATGAAGTCTTTGACGCTCTAAATGTTCCTGGCAGAGGACACCCAGACCTCCCACAGCTGCACTACGTGCAACTTGCACAATAGGTTTATCTACATCTTTATCAATACTAGTTAAGTAGTTGTACATTTTTATTCCCAACTTGTATACATGTTAAATATTTGTTCTTGTATTCTATCCTATTATTATTTCATTTATATTGTATCCTATTATTTCATGTATATTCTGCATGTGTCCTGTGTGTCTGATATGTTGCTGCTGTAACACTGTAATTTCCTATTTTTGGGATCAATACAAATCTATCTATCTATCTATCTATCTATCTATCTATCTATCTATCTATCTATATTTATGGAGAACACAAAGTGATCAAGAGCAGACCTTGACCTATGGGGCGGCTGTGGCTCAGATAGTAGAGCGGTCGGTCAGGTCGGTCACCTACCAATCGGAAGGTTGGTGGTTCGATCCCTGGCCCTTTAATCTACATGTAGAAGCGTCCTTGGGCAAGACACTGAACCCCATATTGCTCCTGATGCTGCGCCATCGGAGTGTAAATGTGTGTGCACCTTGTACGGCAGCCTCGGCCACAGTGTATGAATGTGTGTGAATGGTGAATGGTATCTGCACTGGCGTTAAAGCGCTTTGAGTAGTCATTAAGACTATATAGCGCTATATAAATACAGTCCATTTACCCATGAGGTAGACCCAGGCATGTGTTGTGAGTGCCTTGTGTAAACTTGGTCCATCCATCTTGAAAGCTTTAGCAGGAGTGCCCTCTGGTGCATAAACAGTGAAAGTGGAACAAGTCAAATCCCAATTCACTGAACAGCTGAAATGGAACGTAGTCTTCAGAGTTCCAACACCTACAACTAAAGTAAAGAAACACATATTGAATATTAATCTAAGTGAATATTTAACCCACCTGCTGTTCCATATTTCCAGGGTCTTTCCATCCTAGAGGATGTGTGAAGATCAGAATGAAAACAAACGGTAGTGCTGGCGAGCTAAAAGTTATCTTTCAACACGGACAGAAGGCATCTTTTTTATTTCATAATTAGTTACATTTGAGTTATTAATTAAAGTTGAAGATGTAATTCATTAGACAATTTAAATTCCTATTGGAGGCAGGGTGGGCTTTCATTACTTCTGAAAGTATTTGTATTTCAGGATCATCAGATAAAGCAACAATAAAATAAGGAGCTAGATTCCATTGTCCTAAAATATTGTTCCATAATTGTATTAAAACTATATTTTTGTAGGATAACTGGAGTATGTCCTACAATTTCTGAGGCAATTTCCAATACAAAATACATTTTACTAAATTAATTTTACTGCAAACTAGAGCATGAAGAATGAATAAGGAATATGTATATATTTATATATTCACGCATCATTAAGGGATTGCATGATATAGATTTCAGAGGAGAGTCTTCACTGTCGGGCAGAACTGGTCATTTCTTTCCTTTTTTTTGTGTGGTGAGCCTTTGGTGACAAATTTAAAATCATGACGGAGACTTCGAAATACAGCATACACGTATGCAGGATGCAGGTATGTGGAAAATCTAGTTTACAGAGTGTTTTTTCTTTCAGGCATTATGGTGTCTTCTACTGATTTGCTGTCTTGTTTGCTCATGCTCCAGTTCTTCTTCTGCTGTATAAAACACATCACTTCCTGGGAGTTTTCCCTCTGGAAAGTGTTGCAATCCAATTAATCTGTTTACCATATGTTGTTACTTTAAAGGAAGCAAAAGTTCACATTCCCACCACCAACTGTAAAAACATGGTGAATCCACAAATGCATTTTTGAAAGCACACAGACGGGCCAATTAGGCATCCAGTTTAAAAGCAGAGGGATAAGATATCCGAGCAGTGCCTCTCCTTCTAATCCCCTTAGTCAAGGCTTCTCTGCAGTGATCTGCTTTGCTGCGGATCTGCCTGAGACTGGAATCTAGCGCTCATGTCTGGAAACAAGCAGACCTTTCACCCATGAACTATCAACCAAACACACACACACACACACACACACACACACACACACACACACACACACACACACACACACACACACACACACACACACACACACACTCTAATGAAACTTTCAGCTCATCTTCTCTTGTCAAACAGTGTTTGCATTGGAGGATGTCAGCCACTTCATTCCTCTAATGTAAAATGAATGTTTAAACCCTCTGAAGAGAGCAGACAGCGGTATTATGGGAGTCGTCGGCAGGTTCTCCGATTGGGAATAAAGTGACTATGAGTTAATCGCATCATATTTCTTTCTCCAGGTTTTGCTTTTGTCTTCCTGCGATGACTTGCTGCTGGCTGCCACAGAGGCATCAGGTACTGAAAGTATGGGAGTCAGGCTTAGCTTTTGGCTTGAAATGGTTTAGGGCAAAATGCAAAAAAAGCCAGGAAACAACCTGAACCCCTGGAGACAGTGTTTTTAAGCTTCTGGTAGTTTGTTCCTCAAATACATTAAGTAAATCCCCTTTCCACTGGCAAGTCGATAATGAGATTACACACAGAGGCTGCGTGGAAAGTGGGCCGAGGAGAACAGCAGGGCTGAGTCAGGCTGGAGAGATGAGAGATGGAGGATAGTATAAATCAGGACAGGGTGGAGGAATATGCAGGGTAGAGAAATAAACTGAAAAGTTTACATAATGCTGCTTTGATCCAATGAAATGGCAAGAGAAGAAGTTTCTCACTGCAGACATTTTCACTTGTCAAACAGGTAAGACTTATAACAGCTTCATTACATTGCAATCAGTGCCGGAATGGAGCCATCATTGTTTTTATTACAGTAGTTAAACTGGTGCTTTTTCTGCTGTGACAAGTCAAAATATTTCCTGTGAAAAAGGTCTGTGAATCTGATTCATTTGGAAACAATAAAGAAGCAAGACTGCTCTGATGCCAGCAAGATAGATACGGTCAGATAGCGAAATGACTGAATGTTAAAGGGTAACTACCATTTTTTCCAACACTATTTTCCTATGTTTTTGTGTCTAAGTGACTGATGGGAACAACAATCTTTGACATTGGTCCAGTATTAAGCGAGATTGCTGCAGTCGGCAGCGGAGAAACAAGCTACAATGTAACTTAACAGGACAATTGTCCAGCTTGTATTTACCTTCACAATGTGCTCATTTTGCCACTGACAGGCTCAGATTAATATTCTAAGTGTCTGACACCATTATGGAATAATGTGATGTTATGTTGATCAAAATACATATTATGATCAAAAATAACTCCATCCAATTTTATGATTAATATAACTGTCCACGGGGTGTGAGCCTAATCAATACATGGTACTCGGATGAAACACAATAAAACAAATGGATGATGAATTCTGTCCATCAACCAGACAAGTTGAAGTTTACAGGTGACGTCAATGAGAACTTGAAAACTTCAGACCGAGATTTGAGCTTTATGCACTCCAGCACTATCGGGCTGGAAGATGATGAACGATGGAAAATAGCATTGATGCTAATGGTAGCAGGCCGCAGCGCACTGGACGTGTTCAACATGTTTGTCTTCATGGAAGATAAAAAGGACAAGTTGAAAACTACTGCTGAAGAGTAAAACCGACAAAAGCTACGTCTTCAGAAACTGAATACTGAAAGAGTTAGAATCGATATACCAGTATGTCACGGATTTAAGACTTTTTGTAATGAGAAAGAGACTGTGTAAGTGAACGCAGGGCAGCATTCCAAAACGAGGGCGTCGGCAACATTAAAGAGAAAAGAGCAACAGCTAAAAAGTGTATTTCTCTGGCATTTGAAGCCACTACCAACTACCTTGTTAATCCAAATATTGGATGCCAAAACCGTGGCCAGCTTTCTTGAAGGACTGCAGAAAATGCAGAGGAAAATATCACTTAATAAATATCGCTAAATGCTGTTTTTCAAAAGAAAAAGTGCAGCTCGTGGGAACAGCTGAGGGACAGTGAGGATGAGGAAATATTCTACGTGGACTCAGTTAAAGACAGAGAGAGTGCTTCAGAGGACGAGTGTGACTTTCAACTACTGAAAAAAAAAGCCCAAGGTATGTGACAAGAAGATACAGCCTATCTGAAAACATATGATATAACAAGCCTATAGCCACTAAAGAAGTGTGTGGAGTTAGCCTGTCTTGCAATGGACAAAAAGTGAATGCTCTTTTTGTACTTTTTGAGGGAAATAGACAAGCTATACTGGGGTTGAAAGCCTGTATATGACTAGGTCTATTAGGAAGAGTCCACGTCATAAATAAGGAAAAAGTGACACCTTGTGGACAGAAAGACACCACCTCACACAGTGACTGGGTTAAAGAGTACAATGAGGTGTTTAAAGGAATCAGTAATACTGGATACAGATCATAATGATGAGCCACTAATAGCCTTCTCTTAGAAACCACTGTGTGCATACGTTTAATGCTGAGACTCCAAAAGTATGACCTGCCATTTGATTTCAAGTCTGGCAAACACCTAATAGTAGTCGGCACATTGACTGAGGCTAGCTTCTGCAACACAAAAATCACCACAGAAGAAGATGTGGAGATTCATGGACTCTAACAGAGTATAGAAGCCAGTCTGACAGAAAATGGGCTGAAATAGCTAGAGAGATGCTGAAGGTATAGTAAGTAGTAGAGTAATGGAACAGATCCACTTACCTGGTCAAGTGAAGCTGGAAAAACAATACCAGCTCTTCAAGGGTTAGCTATCTGTGTTAGACGAAGTTCTGTTAAAAGGCACAACAATAATCTTCCTGACCTCACATATGTTGAGACTAATGCATGAAGGATATTTCTGTGTATTAAAGTGCAAAAGATGTGCATGAGATGTAATAGACTGGCTGTGCATGCATGGAGACATTGAGTTTTGGTACAGAGCGTTGAGACTTGCCAGCGCCACAGGTATCAGCGACCCAAGGAGCCAATGAGAACACACCACAGACCACAGGAGCGGAGAAAGGTTGGAATGGACCTGTTTCAGCTGAAAGCAAAGACTATTTGCTACTCATGGACTATCATTCCATTCTACCCAGAATTTACATTGCTTTCGGGCAGAACAGCAAAACAGGTTATTCCGGACACAAAAGCCTTATTTGCGCTCAATGGTGTTTTAAACCCCCAACGTCTCCTTCCAGGCAGCGCTGTGACCGTTGACTTCAAGGCACCTAACCCTAACCTTAACTCTAACCATAACCATAACCATAACCATAACCATTGCCTAATCCTAGTGCGAGATGTTGGGGGCTTAAAATACAGATAAACCTTATTTGCACGCCATGGTATTCCAATAACTGGGGGGGGGGGTTGATCATGCACAACAAAACACAAAATGTAAGAATTAAATCCCCCTTCCAATACCATGGATGTAGTGCCACGTACTAGGCCAGCCATGCCAAAACACTTATGTGCTTCAATATCCAATGGAAAATACACTACCAGTCAAAAGTTTGGGGTCACTTAGAAATTTCCATTCCAGACAGAATACCAGCTGAGATCAGTTGCATTGTTTTTTTAACCAGGTAACAGATTACATTATGTGTTTACATAATTGCAAAAGGGTTCTCCAATAATTTCTCAGTTAGCCTTTTAAAATGATATCAGATTAGTAAACAGAATGTGCCTTTGGAACGTTGGATGAATGGTTGCTGATAATGGGAAATGTAGATATTGCATTAAAGATCAGCCACCCACTCAGCTGTTATTCTGTCTATAATGGAGTGGAAATTTCTAAGTGACCCCAAACTTTTGACGGGTAGTGTAATCTCAATATGAAATAGTACAACGTGGTGTCAACATGAAACACAGCATGTTCAAGCCGGTTCACTATATGCGGTGAAAACAAAATACTCCTAATATATAAAAAAAACCTAAAAAATACTTAATCAGCAAACTTAATCATGGGTAAGCCCAGTGCTGTTAATCGTGGTCAAAACAATCATACTAAAAATATCTTTATGAGCGTGTTAAACGTTGTTGTAACCTTAACGTTACCCACCAAGCATTAGCATTAACTACTTCTCAACGTAGCACATTGTAGTAACGTTAAGCTGGATCAATCCCTATTGAAATGTGAAAATAAGTTAGATCTCTGCTGTAATCTTTACACATGCTAAGAACCACAAGAGATCACACTTACATCTGCAATGGCTCACACTGATGACTGGCTCACTAAGTCATGTCTCTACCTAAACACCAAAAAAACTGTATGGCGTTTACCAAACAAAACATGAAGGTGTCACATTCTAATGTGTTCCTTAGAGGACAGGAGCTTGATATTGTTAATGAATTCAAGTATCTAGGAGTCATATATGACTCCACCCTAACATTGAAAAGTCATGTAAAAAAGGTGGCAAATAAAGTTAAACTTGATTTGCAGCATTTTAAACAAGTTAGGCCATTTCTTGACACCAAAGCTGCCAAGTTGTTCTTATATACTATGATATTTTCACATATTGAGTATGGTTTTACAAACTGGTCATTAACTAGCATAACTATTCTTAAAAGCATTGAATCTCTATTTAAGAAAGCCATAAAAACTTTTGATAAAAAGGAATTGTCATTTCACCATTGCGATATCTTAGAGAGACATACATTTTTAAGCTTTGACAATTTCAAACATTTCAAGTATGCTTGTTTGGTATATAAAGTGTTAATAATCTTGCCTAATAATAAATCATGGCTTTTTCCAAAGACTTGAAAGCGGAGGTAGTACACGGGCCTCTGTAAAAGGGGACAGTGTGATACCATTTAGACGCACCACTTCTGGACAAAATGTATTGTCAATAATGGGAGGTAAACTCTGGAAGAGCTTGCCCCTCCCAATAAGAGAGGGTTCTACATTCAACATCTTTAGAACTCACTTAAAACAAACCAGAGATGCACTCACTTTTAACAGACACACATTCACTGTTAAACTGAATGCAGTATAGAGGTGGATGAATAACGTCTTTGTCATCATGTATTTTTGTTTAATTTTTGTTTTGTTTTGTAAATGTATATGTCACCATTATGTGTACCTTTTAATGTATAGTGAATGAGTACTGTATGACTGCTGGCTGTCTCTATGTTAGTCCTATGTCACACGCCTATGGCCTGCAGATGAAAAGTAGTTATTTTTTTATTAGTTCTGGCATATTTACATGGTGTTTTTTATACAACAATGTTCATTAATATGCATGGTCCCTATCAAATAAACCAATAAAATAAAATAAAATAAAATAAAAATATTACTGTGTTGCAAAGTGGCATGTAATCAATGACAAAATGATGCTGTGTGGCAGAAAAAAAAGCTGTATTACGGTTACTGAGTATAATTCTGTGACATTGTATGATTTACAAATTCTCGAGCGTATCATCTTTTGTTTCCTGTGTTTTCACGGATGCTACTAGAGGGGTCAAAGGGTAACGCCACTGACCAAACTAAACGCCCCGTCAGTGAAATAAAATGTCAATAAAATAATAGATTTCACTGGGTTTGAACATTGTTGGAAACATTTGGGATAGTGTAAGTACACAACTCAACAAAATATTGAACATAGGTGAAGTCGTTTTTAGACATTTTAATGCAGAAATATGACATATTGCACTTAACATCAGTAGAGGGCAGTCTCCTGTCACAGGCCAGAGCCTGGTAATCAAACATGACGCAATTGGGAAGGTAAAGCATCCTCATTACTGTACTCTGTGTGAGAGCCTCTTCAATACAATGAGCAGCAAAAAGCTCAATTCTCTAACAAAAGATTTTGGTTACCTTTCCTGAAGCCTTTTGGCAATTTCATTCATGCAATGAAGCCCTGGCTGACTGTCTAAATACATGGACACAGAAGGGCATCATTAGAAAAGCCTTTAAGCACCGTAAAAATCGCTGCCTATTGAATCAGCTGATTCAACGTGGCTGCCCTGCCAGGATAAAGGCCCACTCCTCACACAGAGTCCATATGTCGGCATCCTTCAAACGTTTCTCTCTGAGGTTGCACTTTCCTTGTCTTCATTTTGCACTAAAAGTCTTTTTCACCAAAGCTGCTTAACTGCTTATCGAACAGCTTAGTTTCAAATAATCACTACTGCAAACTACAGCAGGTGTATGTATAAATGCACAAGATCTGTTTTCTGTGATCCTATGCATTAAATTCAATGTTTAGTTTTTCTATATTGTCTAACTACGTCTTTGGTTGGGCATTCTCTGTACAGTTCATATTCTAGTGGGTCTGCATGTAACACATGTTGCACAGTCTGTAAAGGGCATGGGCAAATGTTTCTAAATGTTTCAAAACTGGCCTGAAACCTTTGTGGGTTGTGACATCCCTCTGTCCCTCGTCTGCTCTGAATTTCTGTCCTCTTGTAGTGTTAATAAAAGAGAGAGGCCATGAGCTTTGAAAGGGCACTTCCCCAGAAATGCAAGTGGGGTCAGAAGCATAAATCATTGGGGAGGAGTTTTGAAATTGTCATTTTGCTTTGAGGTTTTCCCTGTTATATACAGCATAGATTACAACATCTTATTGGATAAAAGAATGCAGTATCCTGTATCCAAATAAAATCAGACAACACAAAATGTTTAGTTTTGTTGTTTAGCATGGCCAACCAGTATCTTGAGATTAAATGACTTGGTGTATCAAAATAACTGCTTGTGTTCAAATTTAACAATGTGTCCCACATTCATACAGTTCCAACATTTATTGTACGTAAATAAAGTAGGCCTAAAGTAGAAGTATGCCAAGGCTTAAAATTGTGTTTACAGGTTGGTGAAAATAGCTTTGCATCTCTCTTGATTTATTTATTTATTTTTTCATCTACAAAAGCTGTCAATGTCCCTCCTGCATATATAGAACGTTTGTGACAATGTGAGTTTAGATGCAGATGAAAACATTAAACAGCTTTAAAAGCTGACTGCAGATCAGTGTGAATTGTTTGTGCAGCTTACAGGGAAATGACTGCAGGAATGACTAGGTGCTCAGAGACATGTAATCAGTGCTAGACCCTGGTCAGATAACCTAGTGGTGTTGTGTTGCCTTCTTTTGTCAGTTTGACTTCCCTCTGCATTTTAGCCTGAGAAAACCCTGACGACCTTTAATTTGAGATTTTCTCTGTAAGTCAGTCTGGCCAAGAGCCCATTCAAGCCCATTTCCAATTTTTCCAAATCGAGGCACCAATCACAACCGTTGAGGCGGGCTTTACACAATGACGATAGCGCAGCGACGGCGAGCAGCTTTTTGTTTCCATTCAACATGATGGCTACCGAAGCGCAGCAACCCGCTGATGCCGCTGTTGCTGCTACGTCACCGTGATTGGTTGAAGGACTATCCAATTGTGCCCAGAGGCATTTGAGCGGCCGTTGGTGACGCCCCTTTGGAAATGGGCTGTGAATGAACTTTGCCCAGACCCACTCTCAGTTACAACTGAGTAGGGTCTGGTGTCAGGCTATTATCTGCATTTCTGTTCCGCTTTCAATTCTACTTTGAGGAGGCTGACATTGTCAGAAATATGTAAATTCAAATATATGTTAATTACTGAGGTCATAGTAATAAGTGGTGTTATACTGGACTACATGATATATATTTTGTCCTTTCTATTTACATACCAATGGGTCAAAATATTAGAAACACCTCTCAATATAGGTTTAATGTAGTCCAGTACAACACCATCACTAATGGCCAGCGGCTCCCATTAACTTGCTACATTTTTGTTTTAATTTGTTGTCTTTTTGCCTTTGTTACTGGAGTACATAAGGCCAATGAAAGAGATGCACTCATCAACATCAGAGAAGGAGCAGGAAAGGGGAATGGATGAAATAGGAATTGGGCTGGCCCAGCAACAGGAGATCTGAGACTGTTGGGCCCACGTCATGCAGAGACCTGGCTCCATGGTGGCGTCCCGGATTGGTTTGTTCCACACCGACAGAGTGCAAGACTCAAGTGGGTCGAGGGGAGGCAGACTCTGTATTTGCATCGTGGATGCTGGGTGCTGAAACATAGTCAAAGTTGATTGGCACAATGATATTGAATTTTTAATGTAAGATGCCAGCCGTATTATCTGCCCAGATAATTCACCAGTGTTTTTGTTGCTAAAACCTCCAGGACTACAGTAATGAGATGGATATCTGACATGGATTTAGAACTATCACAAACTAAAATAAGATAAGCCCTGCAATCACCCCGTCCCTGGCTGGCTGATGAACTTAACATCTTTTTGACTAGACTGAGAGGTCTCCATCACACACAATGATAGCCCACCGACCCGCCCCAGCTCCTGCCTTTGTCTCTCCCCTTCACAGAGAAGGATGTCCACAAGCTCTTCACACAGCTGAATACAAAGAAAGCCCTAGGACCTGACGGTGTCTCCCCAGCCACACTGAGGTACTGTGCCACCCAGCTCTCACCAGACACCAGAGATGGACTGCTATCAGTCCATCTCTGAGTGTCATGTGCCACCTTGTTTTAAAACATCCACCATCGTCCCAGTTCCAAAGAAGGTCAGAATTACATGCCTGAATGACTATAGACCATTGCTTTGACATCTGTAGTCCCGAAGTGCTTCTAAAGACTCATCCTGTTCTTTCTCAAAGCAATCACAGACCCTTCTGGACCCTTTATTACTCTGTGGATGATGCTGTTAACCTCAGCCTCAGCCACCTATTACTTCACCTCACCCTTTAATACTATCCTCCCCGGCCATCTGCACAGCACGCTGCTACAGCTGCAGGTACCTCGCCCCATCTGCAAGTGGATTACGGACTTCCTAGTCTAAAATTAAAAAAAAGTGTTGAAATAAGTGACTAAACGTTTTAAAAAGCATCAAAACTACCGAAAAAAGAGCCAAAAGTTCAATTTTTACCCAAAGACAACACAAGAGTTCATTAAATGCTTGTTTTAGTCTTCCTCAGTTCTGTTATGTTCTTCTTTTCTCTGCTGCTTTAGCAAGTCAGTTTCCTGCAGGTGCTTATTAAATTACATTTAAATCTACTCATTTCATGTAATCCCTCTCTTTCCTATAGTTTATCTTGATATTGGCTGGAAGTTTGGAAAAGAAGACAACTTTGAGACGGTGAACAAATAATATTTTAAAATCTGCTTAAAACTGGAAGCTGTGGATTTCTTTGGAGTAATGGGAAGCTTAGAGAAATCTCTGAATAACTCGTGAGTGAAGAGCATTGATCGGAGAACAGGATTGCAAATGTACAACCTAACGCTCACAGAAGAGAGAGAGAGAGAGAGAGAGAGAGAGAGAGAGAGAGAGAGAGAGAGAGAGAGAGAGAGAGAGAGAGAGAGAGAGAGAGAGTCTTCTTCATAGATTTTTTTCATTTCATATTTCTTTTTTCCCAAACTACTGTTATAGTGCCACAGAACAAAACAAACACACATCACTTCAGCCTGAGTTTAGAGAGCATTTCACCTGTTATTTCCCCTGGGAATTAAAGAACATCATCCTGTTGTTACAAATCTTTTACCTCATCTCATCATGTCTCTCTGTCTACTTTTATTTGAAATATTGTTTACTATTTCAACCCATTTGCGAGTCATTATTCTAAGTTATGCCTGCCTCACAGCTCCAATTAACTCCAAGCTGCTTTTAAAGTGCATGAAAAATACCCTTGAGATGCTTGGGCTAAATATGCACGCCTTTATTCCACCTTCACAATCTCTTGCTGCTGCTGTTAAATAACTTTTACATCAAATTTGAACAGGAAAGGTGGTGGTGTAGGAAGGGGCAGAGAAAAGGTTAGCAGCAGTGAAGATCATCCTGTGCAGAAATGTCAAAACTTAATTTAAAGAGCAAATATTGACACAGGAGCCACAGTAAACCAAGCCTTCTGTGATCTCAACAGCACTTTCGACAATTTACCAACATGCAAAACATGCACATTGCAATCAAATCGTGGCACATTATGCAAAAATATAAAAATAAATGAATTGATTACGGCCAGTCGAAACAGGCACAGGTGTGTTTCCTCTCTCCTAAGCCCAGAGCTACACAATTGGTGTGATAGCATTCACTGAGACAAAGCCTCATCAGAGGTGCTATTTCAGGAAGAGGGCAGCAGAGGGCGCACAGCTCAAATCTTTGAAAATGACAGCGTCTGTTGACTCCTTCCTGGGAAGAAATGGGTGACAACAGCTTTAGTGAAAGAATAAGTAAGATTATATGGAAAGTCTTTCTTCCCAGGTGTGAAATGAGGCATGGGTGTGAAAAGTGGAGGGGATCAAGCTTTTGTGATGGATGTTCTCATCCTCTGGAAGAGACTTCCATTGTACAGTATATTCGAGAGGCACAGACTAATATACTTTTAAGTCCCTTCTAAAAACACACCTTTTTTACTCTGGCCTTTGGTCCTAGCTGAGTGTGGGCGTCAAATGTCTTTAACTGTGCTTTTGTTGTTTCAAGTTATTTGTAACTATGCATTTTCACGTGATCATTTTTGTATTTGATATTCTGTCTTGAGCCGCACTTTGGTCAACCACAGTTGTTTAAATGTGCTATATAAATACATTTGACATTGATTAATGAAGACAAAGTCAAAAACAATGGTGTAAAAACCACAATAGTTAAGACAGAAAGAACTGAACATTAATGATCAGACTTGATGCGTTCCATGACAACAGAAGAATTCCTGCACAGAGCCTCACATACTCAGACCAGAGAGATATAAATAAATAAATAAATACATACATAAATACATAAACAGACTTTTGCCTCATTATGCTCAAAGAATAGAAAAGGCTAGCATTTGTGATTGCAGTCAGAAAGATCATATTCCACTCCTTCCAGACAGACAGTCAAATGAGGCATCTCATTAGGCTTTTTAAATGTGTTTCAAACATAACAAGACAACAACCCTGGCAGCGCTTCAGCAGAACACAACAGAAACCCCGAGTGAGAAAAATTAGTAGAGAGAAATGTTCCTCTTGTTAACAAAGCTTTTTCCCTACAATGCATATCTTTTTGCATGAAACTGGATTTATTAATAATACACCAGAACAAATGAAGGCAGACTTCTATAGCAGAGAAAGATTATCTCCAGTGAAGCAAGTCCGGGCAGTCAACAGCCTCACATTACAGTGTGTGTTGTCTAATATGAAAGACCTTCTCTACCTTAGGGTTGTTTTTATTGCTCTTGAAGGCTAATACGTTTATACAGTGATATTCCTGCTCCATGTTTCTTTCATATAGAGAACACTTTGGAATGTCCACTGCAAGTGAACATACACTCATCTGTATTTGCAGGTCTCAGGACTCTGGGACAGACTGCATGGGAACCTCATGTATGAACACATTCAGTCGCCACTGTAAGAACAACTGAAGTAAGGAAAGTAAGTCAAATTAATTTTTTGTTTCTATAGCACCTTTCAAAACCTAGCTTAAAAAGTGCTTTACAAAAGTGAAAAGAAGAAAAGACAAGTACATCACAAACCCCACAGTCATTACATCAGAACAATGAGGCATCACTACTTAAAATAGAGCACATGGCTCAAGCACAACAACTTTCGATTTTGATTTTTTCGGGATTGTTCAGGTGCTGCCGGATATTCCGCCGTATGTCACTCATTTCGGCCGGATGTCCGTCACCTTCTGCTTTCTTTGTGTTGTAATTTTAAACTCCAGTGGATTTCTGTGGACTATGGTTAACTGCTCCTCAGATCTCTGCAGGGTAAATCCAGACAGCTAGCTAGACTATCTGTCCAATCTGAGTTTTCTGTTGCACGACTAAAACTACTTTTGAACGTACACGTTTCACCAAAACAAGTTCCTTCCCAAGTCTATTTTGCAGCGGCACTGTGGCTCCGTCCGGCGCTTAGCAGCGCCCAAGACGATTGTGATTGGTTTAAAGAAATGGCAATAAACCAGAGCACGTTTTTCTCCCATCCAGGAATGCTGTGTGGACTAGCCAGACCCGGTCTGGCAATGCGAGACTAGTAAAGAGATAGGTCTTCAGCTGAGACCTAAAACACCTAAGGGAGTTTGCTGACCTGAGTCCCAGGGGGGGAGACCGTTCCACAGTCTGGGACCCAGGACAGCAAGCGCACAATCCCCTTGTGTTTTCAGTCTTGTAAGAGGTACAACAACAGGCTTTGTTCAGGAGACCTGCAGGGCCTAGCAGAGGTTTACGGCATTAGTTCACTAATATACTCTGGAGCAAGACCACTGCCGTATAGATGAGTAGGGTGATCTTGTATTGAATCCTTGCATGCAGGGGCGGACTGAGACAAAACTTCAGCCCTGGCATACTCGACAGCAGCTAACGTTAGCCTACCGCTAGCTAGTTAACACTATACTCGACAGCAGCTAACGTTAGCCTACCGCTAGCTAGTTAACACTATACTCGACAGCAGCTAACGTTAGCCTACCGCTAGCTAGTTAACACTATACTCGACAGCAGCTAACGTTAGCCTACCGCTAGCTAGTAGCTGGATTAAACACGGTTACAATGCTGACAGCTAATGCTGAACGGTGTAAAGTGTGACTGTGTTTTACTGTAGAGGACTGTGACTCAACAGCGGGATGTAACAATCTGTAGCTGCCGAGCTGCCGTCGGAAAAAAAACACAGACGGTGCGTTCAATGAAAGTAGTAAACTACAGCTTTGTGGTGCATTTGAAGTTATTGTAAATGTCCTTGGTGGTTGTTTTTGTCGTTCAACAGCAATTTACTAGTGAAATAAGTTATTGTTATTGTTATACATTATTATTAAATCATTTAATTTTGACCATATGGCCTTAGCAATAAACAAGCCGTTCTTTAATGTCACCAACTGTTGTTTAGTACCCTTTGTTTTCTTTTCTTTTTTTACTTTCTTAAAAAGTATCGGTTCAGGCACCGTTAATTATGTATGCGATTAATTTCGATTAATTAATCACAGAGTCTGTAATTAATTAGATTCATTTTTTTAATCGATTGACAGCCCTAGAAATAATATAAGCAGTACCTTATGTAATAGATTTTTAAACATTTAATGTAAGTAACTGGCAAACAATGCTTACTACTTTTTAAAGAGTTTATAACAAATGTACACATACTGTCTGTCTGTTTATGCCGTTTGTATACTGTCATTCTCTACAGTATGTTGGTCTTTGTTGTCACTGTCTGTCTGTTCGATTGTCCGTGTTTCTCGCTGTTCACACTTTACATGTTGTCCGTCTGGTTCTCCATCTTTTCATCTGTTTTAACTCTCTAACTCTGCAATTTTAATATGTTTTTATGGCTGTCTGTGATTATACTTCAGGGTTTTTCCTTGCTCAGAATTGGCCTTTGGGGGAACACATATAAAGCAAAATTTTCAGGGTAAAAGACTTCAATTCCTGCATTCTGATACATTTTTGGGCACTGACTTATGGTAAAAATGTCTATATTTATGGCAAGGAAATCACAAAATTCTGGTGGCAGGTAACAATTTAAAATACAAAATATAATGGAATATTATTATATTCAGTAGTACATTAAGGGGCCCACACATTCGGGACATGGGCCGGATACAACAAAGTCCAGTTGTTTAATTAGCATGAACAGGGCTTTATGGTCACTTTTTTCCCCAAGGAGCATGTTTTGCTCCCAAGTTGAAAAATGTAGGATTGACTTACATAGGCTTTTACTGCTAAATTGTAACACAATCATGTTATGGATACAAAACGTTATGAAGTGTAATGTTTTCTACATTCTACTGATCAAAAATGATCAGGGATGTTGAGACTACAGTGTAACGGACCACCAGAATTCATGCATACATGTGAACATTTACATGTTGTGATTTGTATAGTCACAGCGTGTACAAAAAACAACATTACATGAGACACAGCCATCTTCTAACCGTAAACTAACCGGGAACTATATTCTCAGAAAGGCTTGCTGCAAAGCAAATCACTCCGCCCAATTAGCAGAAGTAGCAGAGCTTCGCCTTCTGAGAATATAGTTCCCAGTATGTATACGGTTAGAAGATGGCTGTGTGTCATGTGACCTTGTTATTTATACACGCTGTGACTATACAAATCACAACATGTAAATAGGAACATGTTGGCATTATTTTGTCACTTATTCGGAGCAGTATTTTTGGCGGATTGCTGGAACCATTCACCTGCATGTTCTGTGCTGTAGAGCCTGGATCGGGCCGAATCTTTCCGTCCGAACCCGGCCCGAGCCCGGCCCGAGCCCGACAGGCATTATGATATTTATGTCCGAGCCCGACCCGAGCCTGACACAGTTAAAATCTCGGGGTTTTTTTCTCATACTAATGACACATGTACGTTTGTTTGTATGGAAAGCTTTTATTAAGCAACTGGAAGGCATTCGGAAATGTCAACAGATGAGGCATCAGTGCACACGGGGGAACAAGCGCACGTTAATCCATCCATCCATCTTCTTCCGCTTATCCGGACGTTAATGAGCTGTTTAATTTAAAATGTTCAACGTGTTAACCTTTCCTGCTTGCTTCGTTTCCGACCGTGATCAGAAAACCAGGGGAGACTCGTTACCTCCAGGGCCGACGTTATAAAATGAATAATGTCAGGGTTAAAATCCCGTTTCTGGTGAGACGATGAATGAATGGCTTTCAGTCTGGGGTTTATCTCGGACACCTCACACACTGTGTTGGCTACAAAACTTCAACCTATTCCACCAACTCTGCTCCGGTCGCATCTACACGTCTGCTTCCTCTTTCTCTATCTCTCTTCTGCCCACTTTACACACGCTCTCTTAAAGGAGCCGCAGCACCATTTTACAACAAATGCCTTATCGCGCTGATGTGACCGAGCCCGACCCGAACCCGACCATCATTTCTAAATATCTGTCCGAACCTGGCCCGGCCCGTCGGGTACCGTCGGGTATCCATGCCTTACTGTGCTGGCCTGCTGCCGCTGGAGCCGTCAGACAGCGTTACAGCACGCACAGAGATGAGAAGGGTATGTATCGACTTGTCTAACTCTTGGGTGAATAAGCTAATAAGTCGGCATGTTCCTTTAAGGTTAGGGTTAGCTGCCTGGAAGGCGCCATGGGAGGCAAAAAACACCATCGAGCAGCGAAGTGAAGCTGGGGATCAGATCCAGGATCAGTCACAGATGAAGCAGTTTTACATAACTGTGACCTCACATACATCATGGCTGTATGCTCTCCCTCCTCACCTGTGCTGCCTTTTACTTATTAATGACTTCAATGACTGTACCTAGTGCCAGCTGTCCGTCAAACTACAGCTTTGTGAATATTAGCACCCTGGAGGTCTCATCGCCAATAATGAAAAACTCATGTAGAAGACAGACTGAAGCTGGAGATCAATATATATCCAAACTGTGGCGTGCAAGGCTGACTTCTGCACAAACCCATTTGCTCATCCACCCATAGAGGTTAGATTTTTCTTTTAAAAAGTTGAATACACTTGTCTTGTCAAATAACAAGCTACGGTTCCAAGTTTCAAGTCTGCTGAATGAGATGCCAGATTTTCCCTCTTTCACCAAATTACATTTTGGAGTTGATTGATGTTCTCCAGCCACAGGAGACAAAGAAGGACAGCGTAAGAGCTAAATATGAACTTTCTCTTTAACAGCAGCGAGAACGCTGGACTAGAACTACCCCCAGAAGCCACTGAGAAGACAAGGTTAGGTTAGGAGAACTTGTGATTTTTTGAGTTTTGAACTCTGAAGTGGAAAGGTGCTGAGTACAACGGAAATTGCTCATTTGTGTTTTCAGCAGATTCATGCAGTTTTTAAGTTTCCGACATCACCAGCACTCTCAAATGAGAACTTCATTTGTTTAATCAAGAAAACCCAATGAAAGATGTCTTCCCATGGCAGCTGAGCAAACTCAATGACCCATGACTGATCTGGTCCAGTTTTACTGCTCAGCACTCCAAAGCTTCTCTGCATCATCCATCTTTCTATCAAGTCTAGGTCCTCTCTCTTCCCATCCCAAGGCCACAAGTGTGTGTGTGTGTGTGTGTGTGTGTGTGTGTGTGTGTGTGTGTGTGTGTGTGTAGCGGTAGACGGACTGGCGAGTCCCTGTTCATGTGAACTTTCAAAATGTGTGTGTCGCTATGGGCATAGGCGCTATTTCACTTAGAAATAAAGTTGCAGCAGCACGTTAGCTGCACCTTTCTTATAAAGAAGATGGTGAAGAAAGAAAAATATTCAGGTATTTAACAACACATTTTATTTTGGAAAAAACAAGCAAACAGAACTAGCTGTGTTTATTTCCGGTGTTTGCATGAAACCTTAACACTTTGGCACCCTTTACCTACATGGATTAGGTTACCAATTGAATCCGCTACTTCCGGCGCCTCTACGCCCCAACACTGCCTACCTCTATACCCAGGGCTTTACATTGACAGCCGCCAACCCGCCAAATACGGATAAAAATTAACTTTGCCGGGTGATATTTTAAAGTTACTAACCAATTTGGCCGCTGATGAATAAAGCGAAGTGTCTGTTTGAATCGGCAGGCTGCAGAAATGATGCGACAAGTCAGTGTTTCCAGATTGGTCTTTGGCTTGGAAACATAATCTTTGCTACGCTGAAACTGAGAAGATGAACGGAACGGAGCCAAACAAACCAGAGGAGCTGAAATTAAGTGATAAAGTTAGTTAGGAAAAAAATAATCTACTAGCTATGTTGGCTGGTGATCACAAAAGAAAGATAAGAAAAATGTTAAAAAGTGGTGGGGAGATATAAGGGTTCAGAATGAAGTCAGAGTAGATAATTACGTCGGGCAGTGAAAATAATTGCATAACAGCGCAGGGCAATACAAAAACACAACAACGACGACTGCCCAGGTACCAGTCATCACACAAATGTGCGTAACTTTTTGATATTAATGAACGTCCGTTACATTACAAGCCATTACCAAATGAGTTGCTAAAAAGCTTATTAAGACTATCAGCTCCACACAACTCTCTCTCAGTATGACTATGTTCAGAAGATTGGGGTGTCCGGTGACTTTCCCGCACAGAAACTCAAGTGAAGATAATGACCTCTTCTGAAGAGTCCATCATGTCTTTTTAATCCTCCGTGTCCTCCTTGGCTACTAGCAACTGCGTGGAGGGGCGGGGTGCAATCACAGAAGGCTTGTATCATGTGGACACCACAACAGTTTTGTTGTCATTACTTAGAACTCCTCATGGGGGAGACAGAAACTACGCACTATAGCTTTAAGCAATTTTGCTTTTAAAAAGTGACAAAAGCGACCAGTTCAAAATATGGTGGGTACATGTCCCCAGCGTCCCCAGTGTAAATTACACCTATGCGAGAGGTACGGCTGCAGGATTATGGCCAAAATAATAATCATGATTATTTTGATTAATATTGAGATCACAATAATTTACCACGATTATTTATTGATTTTAGGGCCAAAACACTTTTATTGCACATGTAATAAAACTAGTGCTGTCAGTTAACGGCGTTAACACAAACCCATTTTAACGGCGTCAATTTTTTTATCGCGAGATTAACGTTCTGTTTGGCATAGCAAACTTTGTAGTTTTTTTCACATGCTGTTGCAACAACTAGTAATGTTAGAAAAACTACAACACCACACAGGATCTAGCTAGACCGGAAACAAAACAACAGGCACGCCACACACACTTGTTTGGGCATGTGAGCCGGCCAAAGAGTAGTAGGCTAACATTACGTTTTGAGTGGATGGCGAGTGCGAGACGCCGAAATGGATGCCAATAAGATTCTGAATGGAAAGTTTACTTTTAAAAAGTTGCCAAATGGTTCAATTGACAAGACCAAAGTGATCTGTGTGTTTTGTCGTTGTGAACTGAGCTATCATCGCAGCACGTCCAGTCTGAAATACCACTTGATGGCCAAGCACACAGCTGATGCCAATTCTCCGCCCCCTCGCCCTTTGCATCAGTAGGGCTGGACTATTCAGATATTAGTTCATTGAGTAGGTATTTGGTTTAGAATTTTGGGATTTGGAAAGTCTTTATTTGACACAAGTACTTTTACTTGAGTACACTATTCTTCCTAAACCAATCTCAACTCATGATTTTACTTCTTTGTCACTGTCTGCTGAAGGAACTGAAAACCATCATACCTCTTCTGTTTCTGTCCAGTACATTATGCTGCTCATGTGGGGCAGTTTCCTTAGGTAAATCCTACTTGACACCTTGGGTTATAGAGATAAATAAACAGCCCCCCTCCCAAATGTGGTGTGGCTCATCAGTAGTCAAATGAGGAAAGATTATCACTGCAGGTCCTTCTCTTAAATTATTTTCACAAATGACTTGGCAGAGAAAGGACAGATTACCACAATACTCTTTCTGCATCGTCTCATTCAGCAGGCTGAACTGGAGATAATCTCAGTCCTCAAGTCCCCACTGTTATACTAAATACTCTGTTGGCTGTTGTATAGTCTATTCTCATTCTGTGACATGCAGCATGCAGACATGAAACACTGCTTAATTATATATATATGGCAGTTGTGTTAAAGATAATTAAAATGGCAGCCATTTTAGTGTTATGAGAACAGGATTCAATAAGGATGACTTTCCATAATTTTAGAACTCTGAGTGCTGGTTTAAGGCATTACAAATTTCAGGAGACTTTAACAAAGAATATTTTTCATATCCATTTTTCATAATTAGTAGGATTGTTAGTAGGACGAGGAAACAATCAGTTCATGTATTCAGCATGAAAACCAAACATTGAGGAGTGAGTTTTCTGCTCTGTCAGGATGACTTCTGTGGCTCCTGTCAGAGTAAAGGCACTGCTTACTGTTTCCTCAACAGTGGGGGAATTGGAAACCAGCTCATGTGGGAAAAGAGAACGCTATTCACCCACTTCCCTCACTCACATTCTCCCAGCCTGTCTCTTTGAACCAACGGGGCCTGTCATTTACATTACTCTGCCTCATTAGCCCACACACACACATAACTTCACACACCAACAGCCAGGCCCACTGTGTTTTTTTGCTCATGCCCAGGACAAGATGACGTTAGATGACTGTTAGACTAAACCAGGGCTATTCGATTATTAATTCAGTTTTCAGCCAGATTGTTAGACAGACATTTTCAGCAGCCTATTTAAAACCTGTCTGTCTGCTTGTGTGTGTGTGTGTGTGTGTGTGTGTGTGTGTGTGTGTGTGTATGTGGGGCTCGTCTCTCTGGCTTTAACACAACTGACAAATATGTGGAATTTGTAACACAGTCAGAAACCACTCTGATACAAGGTTATTTCTGAGAAATTAAGTAGATGCAGTAGTAGTAGATACAGGAGGCAGAAGTGCCGGTAAGTGCTTTTTGCCTATGCCTAAGCCTATATTATATTATAGCTATATGAAAGCCGCTGCCTGAAACATCCATGTGGCAATAAAAAAGAATTAATTGGAGTGCTGTCCAAAATACCTTTATATGTTATTATCCAAATTAAGGATGCAGCACCCAGTCCTCAAAGTCTTCTAAGTTTCAATGTGAGTTGAGCGTGTTAAGTCTTTTTTAAAGCTATATTAATATAAAATATCTGATTCTGCTGGGCCACTCACAGGTTTCTTCTGGGCCAGATGTGGCCTGCGGCTGCCAATTAAATAGGCCCGGACTAAACAATTTTTTGTATTATGTTCAGCGAAAGTAAAATTGTTTTCAACCACTATGTCAGCTTTTATGTGACACACAATGCTATATAAAGTCTTATACAAATATGTATTTTTGACAAATTATTCCAGCAGATTACTTAAAGGTTAAAGGGCCATGTTGGGCCCTCCCATGCCCCGGGGTCTGGGACAACTGACCCGATGTCGGAGGCCCTACTACTATACAAACTTTGTATTCACACATGAATGTTCCACATTTGGAAATTGACTACAGTGTTGTAAAGTTACTGCATGTAGAATTCTATTGTGATTGTCGCATCGTTCAAATGATTCTGTTGTTGGCAGAAGTTTCTGTTTGCAGAAATATGAGGCAATCCTGGAGACAATTGCTTCAGTTCTATCATCTGATGTCAGTGTCCCCCAGAGATGTTCACAAGTCATTTTTTACAAGTTCAAGTCAAGTCTCAAGTCTTTTGCCACGAGTCCAAGTCAAGTCTCAAGTCTCTGGCCATCTGATCTGTCCCTAACACTGTATTGTTAAATCTTATGAATTCAAAGCATGTCCTGTAGCTACCATCCATACAGTACAGTATTAAAATCAGTTGTAGGATAACTTTATGGGGTCTACTTAACACATCCCTCTAGCCCTCAGACCTGGTGAAATATTAACCTAAGTCTGTCACATCATACGGATACAACTATAAAGATACTATGTGCCTGTTCCCAGCATTAGCACAACACTTTGCAATGGTTAGCTTGTTACCTGTGATGATATGTGCTAAATGTAACGTCTCTTTCACTCAAAAAAATGTCGAAGTGGAAATCAAGAGAAAAGTGGCAGCGCCACACCAGTTACGATACAGTGGATGGATGGATGAAATAATGAAATAGTAAGTAGGGCTACAGTAACAGAAATATGTGCAGAATTAAGACAGTCATGACGGCCCAGTGTTTGGTGGACCGGGTACACCTTGTTCACTTAATAGCCTACAAATCATCCACGGGATCAATTACACATCACCTGAGTTTGCCCCCCCCCCCGACACAGCGTTTGTTCCTGGGGAGATGGATCCGTGCACCCCGCTTCCTGTGCGCCATGGATGTCTGAGCATCAGCAACTACTAACTACAAAGATACTATGTGCCTGTTCCCAGCATTAGCACAACACTTTACGATGGTTAGCTTGTTACCTGTGACGATATATGCTAAATGTAACGTCTCTTTCACATTAGTGTGTGAGTGACTGACCTATCTGGATGCGTTTTGAGATGCCTGATGAAGTCCGACGTTGTTGATCCGGCATCATTTATCTTGGTGCCACACACCTTGTATGTAGCTGTTGGCTTACTGCCACTGTTTACCAAGTTATTGAAAGCAAAACTAATGATAACAGGCACAACTCCAGGAGGACTTGGTGTCGCCATCGTCAATGCATTTTTTTTAATATGTGAGTGTGCGCACATAAGGCATAACGCATGCGTTACATTGCATATTATGGCAAAGGGCAGGGGACATACGTCCGCTCGTCATACGTTTCCCCGTATATGCGCCAATAAAAGAAAATAGAAATACATGAATACATTTAGATTTAAAAAGCAAGAATTGTATGAAAACAGGTTGTTGACGAGTCTCGAAGCTCGAGTCCGAGTCAAGTCTGAAGTCTTTTGGGTCGAGTCGCAGTCAAGTCTGAAGTCTTTTGGGTCGAGTCCGAGTCAAGTCTGAAGTCAGCTGTTAGTGCGACTTACATCTCTGGTGTCCCCAGGTTGGATCAGGTGTGCAGGGGGTTTGGGTGATTGGGTGGTCAGTTTTGGTTACAGACCATTTCTTGAAGGCAGAGCTGCTGTGGTGGGCGAAATAATAGTTTGGTTATGATCAAGCCGAAGAACAGTGTTTCCTGATAACAAGTATAATGACAATGACTTTTTTCTTTTTATCAAGACCATGACATTGATATTCAAACATTTGTCATACTATGACAACTAACAAGTTGTCCAAATCAAAAGACAAAATACTTAAAAAAAATAAATGCAGAGGCCAAGTGTTCAGTCAGTTTTGCATGTAATAAGTCCAGGAGCCTAAGGCTAATGTTACCACAGTAACATTAGGCTATGGAGGCTATTTCCCACTGTTATTATTGGGTTATTTGCAACACATTACAACAGAACTGTATCGTAAAGTAAAATGCAATCACATAGATAACAATTAGCCCAAAACACATCAAACGACATTTAAAAATAAAAGTCTCTGTAGATGAAGTTGTGAATTCTTAATAATTCATAATTTGCCATAATAGTCTCTAAGCACAGTATGGTATATTTTGGGTCTAATATGGAATATTATGCATTTGTTTTATGACAGCATGTTTAGGTGTTTGGTGTATAATAGGGTATTTTGATTATTGATTTGATTATTAGTATATTGATTGTTTTATGAAGTTCACTGGATTCAAATCCGCTTGATGGAGGTCTAGAGGCTCATCCTTCACCCTCAGACAGTTTTGTAATCACTGCAATGACTGCTCCTGTGCTCCTGTTATAGTGTTATAGTGGAAATACTAGTACACTCTGTGATGCTCTAATTTAATAAAAGTGGCTCTGTAGTGGTTTTATTTGCACAGCAGATAAAGTACAGAGACCTGCTTAATCGGTGTTTGTTAAGGAACAAAAGCAAGTTATCATGTGAAATGTCTAGCATAATATTAGAAATGGCAATCAAGTAGAGCCCATTGTAATGGTCCAGTTATTCGTAGTATAGCAGTTGTTGAGGCAGCCAGTTTAATGCTACAACAATTTTCAAGTGTTAAGATATCGTGGTAGTGGTTTGTTGGCGTTTACATGGAGCACTCTGGCTGTGTTTAGACCTGACGTTAGACGTTTCAGGAAGGAGGTTTAACAAACTCTGAGTCTAACCCTGATGTCTGAGTTGATTTCCCCTGAGATGGGAACTCTGAGTTTTCGGTTTCAGAACAGCTGATTTGAGCACCTATAATTTCATTTGGGTGTAATCCTGTGGGCGAAAAAGTGAGATACTACTATATCCCATTCTGAGGCTGCAGCACCATGATCATTAACAGAACTATAATGTATAATCATGTATTTCTTTTTAATGGCTCTCACTGGTTTGTGTCCAGGGAACAACTACAAAAAACGTTTAAAAAACGTTTCAGAGCGAGTCACACTTTTCTGACGGCTACAGTGGCTTTACTATTACAGTATGATCCGCATCACCAATAAAGATAAATGCAGTTTGCAAAAAACGTAATGTGACACAAAGAATCTGCTGGGATGTTAAAGCATGTCCACGGTGGTGGATGTTAGTGATATGAGGACGGATAAGGTATCTACATATCTGATGGACTGTGAAAAAATGTGGAAATGAAAATACATTTAGTCGGGACTCAATATCATCTCCCGACGTAAACTCTCTGTGAAGTAATACAGCTTTTTCATCAATGGGATCGTCGACAAAAGGACATGACATTAAACGACAAAACGTTTTATGATCTGCCTAACAATAAGTTTTATTTATTAAGTTTTTATTCATGCAGAAAACAAACTGCATTAAAATGCGCCTGATACAGACTGAATGAATGAATGAGGAAATGAGAGAGAAGAAATCTTGAGTTTCTCTCAGTCTCTGAGAGACTGAGAGAAAACTGAGAGAAACTCGAGGTTTCTTGAAGAAAACCTGCTCCCGACCAGGTTAGGTTCACAGACTCAGTAACCATAGTAACTGACTCTGAGGTTAAGTTACCTCTCTTTCTGAAACGGAAAACCCAGAGTTTCCCTCATCTCAGGGTTAACTAACTCCAAGTTTTCACTAAACCTACTTTCTGAAACGGACCCCTGGCATTAACATGCGTCTTTGCTGACCCGATCAGTGGACAGCTCTGAGTACAGGTGTTCCCACCTGGCAGCAGAATGGGTCTCCAAAAGCGTCCTGAGTGACCACTTTTGATCGGATCTCACTTCCCCGCTCTATATGCAAATAAACACGGACATCATTTGCGTTTGCACATAGAAAAATACATATTGTAACGAAAAAGTTGTGAGTGTGTGTGTGTGTGTGTGTGTGTGTGTGTGTGTGTACATTTCAGTTGTTACTCTGACGTAAATCATGCATTATTCTAGAAACTTTAGTTGATGAGTCATTTTTTATGCTTATTCATGCTTAATTACTCATTTCCAAGAAACTTATGAGCACATTTCTGGTAAACACAAGATTTAAAGTGGTGCTTTTGCAGGATTAATTGTGGAGAAAGTCAGTTTTACAGACGGTTCATTAACTACATTTATATTGTGCTTTTCTAGTCTTAACCACCTCTCAAAGAGCACAGCTCTGTCGATTACATCAACTAATCGATTAATCGTCAAAATCATATAAGTGTTAGTCGACTAAGAATTTCTTTAGTCGAGGACAGCCCTAGTAATTTGTGTCTTTTCTAGTGCTGCCACAGTTAAACACGTTATTAACGGCGTTAACGCAAATCCATTTTAACAGCGTCATTTTTTTTATCGCGAGATTAACGTTCTTTTTGGCCTAGCAAACTTTGTCGTTTTTTTCACATGCTGTTGCAACAACTAGTAACGTTAGAAAAACTACAACACCACACAGGATCTAGTTAGACCGGAAACAAAACAACAGGCACACCATGCGCACACACTTGTTTGGGCTTGTGAGCCGGCCAAAGAGTAGTAGGCTAACGTTACGTTTTGAGTGGATGGCGAGTGCGAGACGCCGAAATGGATGCCAATAAGATTCTGAATGGAAAGTTTACTTTTAAAAAGTTGTCAGGGGGACAGTAGTTTCACGCATACACAACCTGTATGACACGGAGAAAGCAGCCCAACTCGAACTGCTGCAAAGTGATGCAAACGCTGTTTCATTAACCGGTGATCACTGGACGTCAGTGAGTAATCCAAATTATTTAGAAGTTACTGCACACTATATTGACTATGTATATCAGTATACGGTTTTAGGACTGTGTTGTTTGTATCATTTTTTTGACCGTTTTTATCATTTGGGACATTGTCAGCAGGGTAAGTGACATTTGAAAATAATCTAATAATTATAAATCAAACAGCTTATCCATAAAGCTTGTGGAATAAACACAATACATTAGCTTGAACACTTTGCAATGATAACATTCTCCTGCTTATATTTTTTAGTGATTAACAAAATGCTGAACTATCAGTGAGCCTCCGTCTTGCCTTTAATCATCTTAAGGATGGGTTAATAACAGATGTGTACCCACTCGATTGTTCTCTGGGACATGTTTTCATGCAAATCTAATGTGTTTGGAGTTTGAAACAAGCTAGCGCGGACCGCTGATTAGCTTACAACGCTAGTATTCGGGGCACAGACAAATTGCTATTTACACCACTAAAAAGGCTCAAAATATCAACAGACTTCAACGGTAGCATAATGAGGGTCCCTAAATGTTAACCGAAGCATTGAGAACTTTGTAAGTGTACAGACAGTTTATTAAAAAGATAGATTATAAAGACAGTCACGTTCTCGTATACAGACGGCCGCTGTCTTTCTAAACTATCTTTTTAACAAACTGTCTGTACACTTACAATGTTCTCAATGCTTCGGTTAACATGTAGGGACCCTCATTATGCTACCGTTGAAGTGTGGTGATATTTTGAGCCTTTTTAGTGGTAGAAATAGCTATTTGTTTTTGCTTTCCCTGTGCCCCGAATACTAGCGTTGTAAGCTAAAAAGCGGTCCGCGCTAGCTTGTTTCAAGCTACAAGCACTATTAGCATGAAAACATGTCCCAGAGAGCGATCGAGTGGGTACACATGTTATTTAACCCCTAGGTTTGTTTTGCGCCGGAATTGTCCTTTATTTTACGTTCAAATATATGCATTATGAACAAAGAACCGTCATTATTTCCAAGCTATGCTGTGCTGAGTTAGCTAGCTAGATACCTAACATTAGCGTGTTCTTGCCTTGGAGCAAATGTATGTGTTTTTGTTAATACTGTCGACATTTAGCTAGTTGTGAATGGGGCCTCCCACACTGCTTGATCCACGTCCGGCCTTTCTCCCCTTGGGTTTTAGGTTTCGGGAAGGGAACGAATTCCACCGACCTGTCCAAACTTTTAGGATACCGGGTATCGGATTTGCACAATGCTTCGGCATTCGGTGTTTCCCTTGCTTGAAAGCTTGTCAGTCCTCCCGTGCCTAGTTACGGTTGCTAAGCCACGATTGGCCTGTGGCGGTTTTCGGGCGTGGCTTAGCGAAGGGTCAATTAAGATACACTGGTAAAAATTGTTAATATGTACTTAAAAACAGTTCTGAAACGCAAAATAGTAGAATTTTTTTCATGTGATAAAACGTTTAATCGTGATTAACTATAGAAATTTGGCGATTAAAAAAATTTATCGTTTGACAGCCCTAGTCTTTTCTGTTTATCATTTATAGAAAAAAAACACATAACGTCAAGCTTCATCTGCTTTCGCCCTGAATGTGTGCAGAGTAAATAAATGGCTTAAATGGAAACACCTGTTGTCCTTCATACATTCTTGCCGATGTACCATGGCGATGCTCAACTCCTAAAACACAATCCAAAAAGACTCTACAATAGCATTATCAAAATCAAACTTTGCACCAAATGGCACACACTTCATTCATATCGCCAGATTTTTGTCTAACCAACTACACACTGTTGGGCATAATGAAAAGCACTCTCATCTTTAGTATGCTTTGCCATAATACTAAAATAGTTCAAATTGTAGAAAATTCTTCAGATTGTTCACATGCACAGAAATATTTGCAGATACACACACATTCTGTTGAAACATTTTTATGTTCTATTTTTCACCAGCCAAGTGCAACATATGCACAGCAGATATATTTCCATGGACTGAACAAAAATGTCCTCACAAAAAACTAAACTGAAAAAGAAAATTGTTTCCATCCACACGTTTTTCATGTAGCCAGTTTGTAGATACGCTTCTCCGTTGGAACCGGAGGGCGATAGCTTGCGACATCTGGGGAAAGGGACGGGCCAAAACAATTACACAACAGGTCAAATGTTGTCTTGGTCATCCGAAAATGCTTCAACCAAAGGGTTTCCGTGAAGTTTCTCTGAACCACGACCTCCCAGAACTGTTTGGAGCGCTGTCGTTCCACACCACAGGCCGCCTCCGTTGTCGTTGGGCATTTACGTGCATCTGCATCATCACAGCAATGTGTTGATAGCGTTGTTGTTTTCTTATTATAGCTTGATATGTCGCTATCAGCTGGCACATAAGCACTATTACAATTTGTGCAATATTGATCATTTGTTGGTAGATGCCGCGATCCATTTTGTCTGACAAAACTTTGTTCGCAAATGTTTGCTTGAATGTTGTGCGTTTCAGTGCGAAAATGAATGGAAACACCTTAAGATGTCTAAAATCAATTCGATATACCAATTTGATTGCAAAACAGCATGTGACGTCATTACACACAGGTTTTTATTCACTTTAAAGCCGTTGGATGGAAACACACTTTCACCAGCTTTATTCGCATGAGTTTTTTACCGAACTTTAGATAATTCGATTGACAATTGGATGGAAACTTAGCTTGTGTGTCAGTTAAAATTGTGCTATGCATGGCATTTTAGTGTGTTAGCAATTGGAAAAAACTAAGCAGTGCAAAGGCTCATGGGACTGTTCTGAACTGTTCCTGTCCTAGTTGACTTTTTTTTTTTAAAGGTTTTGTTAATGATTTGGGTGACCATTTATGTTATCTGGGTTTTATTTTTGTGTGGTTAATTTAGTGTTAATTTTATCTACATTTATTCGTGTTACCATGACTGAGACCCTGGTAGGGATTGATGGCCTCTGGGCAGTGAGCCTGTGTATAATCCATCCATCCATCCATCCATCCATGAGCCTTCAAGGCACCCAGTCTGCCTGAAAACTAAAAGAAGAAGAATTTCCGTTTGACAGAGACTGACAGCCAGTGCATCCAATCAGCATCGAGGAATCATTGTCCAATACGTACCTTCCTTTTCCGGTTTGGGTCTCACCAAATGTCGTTTTGTTTTTTGCTTTTCTGTTGTGTTTTTTGAAAATGTTGAAGTGTTTTGTGAAATGTTTTGTTTTCTGAAATGTAGTTTTGTTTTCTGAAATGCTTTCGTGTTTTGACCTTCAGGGCCACCATACTACAGTCTTTGTCTGTTTGTCGATGGCGATGGGTGTACTTTTAGATTAAGAGAACCAGAACAAAAACACCAACACATCTGTGACATGAGAAACACACAGCTAGCTATAGCTCAGATGTCGCGGACAAAGCCAGCGAATGAGTACGTACTTCTGCTTAGCAGTGAGCAGGGCTTCTGAGCTGTTAATCAGTGAATTTAAAAGTAACAACCAAGATATTTGCTGCAGAGAAAATTGTTCCCAACACAAGCAAGGTTTCAGGCCAGGATATTTGATTGTATTGTTGCAGTGGTTGATGTGAGGAAACGTTGGTTTGGGTTCTGAAGTCTGTCCCAGTTGAAGTCACAGCTTGGCTCCACTGCAGGTTTACCTTTGAGTGGAAATAAAGAGGGCCATCACTAGCTACAGCCAAATTTACAATTATGACAAAGGTAAAATTGTAGCAGCATTATTAGCTTGTGGTTCACTGCTGAATGTCAGCTTGTAACATTTTCCATTATCCCGCTGTTGGTGGAGACTTTTTTAATACTGTGCTTATCTTCCATTTGATGCATATAGATCTGAGTTGTCCCTGCATTAGGATTCAGCAGCACCATTATGCACATGGTAATACTCTGCTCTGAACAGAGAAGCCTTTGTTAATGGCTCCATTGAGTGGTGCAGTGTTTGACTTGCAGGGACAACTTAATTATTGATCACAAAGAGGAACAGTATAAGTAGGGGCACAATTTAAAACGTATGAATAGGGCCAAACCTATGTGGAATTTGTGGATAACTTTGATTTGAACTGACGCTCCAAAGTGTCTGTGAACTTAGTGAAGGTTGGTTAAATGGTCCTGGAATGAGTCCACCCAGCCATCACATATGCATCCGATCCATCAGTGTTTCATTTGACCCCCTACTGTCCACCATTTATTCTTCTCAGTCCAAACACTTCCTTAGCCAGCATTTTATCTTATTCAGGCTTATAATGAATCATATCTATGCTTCTCATTTCCATCCAATTTTCTGACTTCCCATTCACTCTCCTCATTTCGTCCCTACCATCAGTACTCTGACAGTACCCACACTATTTTTAATCTTCCTCAGCACGAGTTTACAGTGACTGATGCAAAGACTCCACATGGACGGCGAGCGATGTTCATTTCATCAGCTGATTACACATATACTACACACATATATTTACATGGAAATCTGAGCTAATAGAATGGCATTGACACTCCTGTAATGTCTTGCATTAAATGTGCAAGATTGTGTAGGTAGGAGTACATAAAAAGAGAAGTATGAAAAACATTTAACATGTACTGTATGCTACTTACCAGGAATTCTGTTTGCATTATTTATCCTTTTGGAAAAGCTTGAAGATGGAAAATATAGAATATGGAAAAGGTCCTGACATTTAGCCATTTAAAAAGGGCCAATTTGGGACAACGACACATTAAGCCCTTCATGCCCTGGTTTTGAATTATGCATTCTTCTTCTCTGCATGTTTCACAGCAAACTTCTTATTAGAAGTTAATATAATGTAAGTCTTGCCTGATGGTGGTGCTGTGAAGCATAACCAGCCTATCAAAACTAAACGTTGCTTAAAATGTTATTTATGAGGTTAAATTAGCTTGGCAAGAGAAATAGTGAAAAATCAGGTTTTGACTAAAAAACAAACCAATACACAATACACACATCACACATCACGTGGGTTTTAATTTGTGTTTCAACTTTCTATTTAAATCTTGTTTTATTTCCATCACATCATATATATATATATATATATATATATATATATATATATATATATATATATATATATATATATATATATGTGTGTGTGTGTATATATATGTGTATTTATATATATATATATATATATATATATACATATATACACATATATATACATATGTATATGTGTATATATATATATATATGTATGTATATATATATATATATACACATATATATATATATATATACACACATATATATATATATATATATATATATATATATATATATATATATATATATATATATTATGTGTGTGTTTTATGCTTGTATATGTTTAGCACTTTGGTGCAAAACTTTTGCTTTTTAAAGTGGTATATAAATGTAAATAATAATTTTACTGTTGCTATTTCTGTTTACTGTGTACACACAGCATCTATTGCCTGTCTCTCCTGTCCTCTGCTGCTCTTCCTGAGGTCTGCTCTTTACATTAAAAGGCTTTTCTTATCTGAAACGAGGTTTGAAAGACAGATGCTGTCCGTACAGACTGTAAAGTCCTTTAAGATTATTTTCTGGGCATTCCAGGCCCCTACTTCCAACAGGACAGCTTAGACTCGAAAGGGGAGAGAGAGGGGGAATGAACGCAGCAAAGGGTCGCAGGTCGGAGTCTAACCTACGGCCGCGCGGAGGACTAAGCCTCTTCACATGGGCGCGTGCTCCACCAGGTGAGCTACCCAGGTGCCCGACTGTAAAGTTCTTTGAGACAAATTTGTGATTTTGGGCTAAATGAATAAAATAGCCTTCAGTTTAGGGAACAAAAGTGACAGCAGTTACTGGCTGAAGTGTGAAGGTGTTGTAAACATTTTCATTGCATTAGTAGTGGGAATCCTTTAAAAGCAATCACTTAAATTAGACTGTGTTAGAACGTTGCAAATCCTCTGGAGGTAGACATGAGTGTTAAAGTTTTGTCTTGGCCCAGAACGCAGAGATATCACACAGACACAGTAATAGTCTTAAAAGGTTTATTAGAGCAACAGGTACTCAAGGAGACAGACGATGGTTCCTAAACCGGGAAGCTCCAGACTGGTCCGGGCAGTTTCGGAGCACGAGAGGAGACCGGCTGAGGCGAGATCACTGGTGGGTTCCTGAAGTGAAGACGGAGGCTGGCAGGTGAGACTGGAGCATGCAGACGCCGTGGAGATGCAGCAGGACTGAGCGGAAACTAGAGTGAGAACACAGGACAAGGTATCAGCAAGGAATCACAGGAACAACTAGAATTCGTCAGGGTTAGAGCCAAGTTACCACATGGGTTGAGGTTAACGAACTGGCGCCGACAGGAAGATCAGCCCGGGTTAAATATTGCAGGTGATGAGGAATGAATGAGCTGCAGCTGCGGAGATCGGCTGAGCAGAGTTGATGCGGCCACGCCCCTTGACCCAGATCACGGACCACGCCTCCAGTACTCCACACAGAAACAAACACAGACAAGACACAACACAGACAGACACACAGGAAAAGACATCCAGGCAGGACAGGGGAAGGCTGCCCATAACAGGACCCCCCCCTCAACGGACGCCTCCTGGCGTCCCTCTAGGCCTCACTTTGTCAGGGTGAGCGCGATGGAAATCCGTCACCAATTGCGGGTCCAAAATGAAACTCCTAGGAATCCAGGAACGCTCTTCTGGTCCGTACCCCTCCCAGTCAACCAAATACTGGAGGCCCCGTCCCCGCCGACGAACGTCCAGCAATCTCTGGACGGTATAGGCTGGATGGTCATCGATAATGCGAACAGGAGGAGGAGGATCAGCAGGTGGACACAGGGGACTGGACGAGTCTTTCCAGACTTGTGAAATAAACTGTGGGCCTCTGTCAGAAACAATGTCTACAGGTATTCCATGGGGACGGAATACATGTACGACCAAGAGGTCCGCTGCCTCACTGGCAGTCGGTAATTTCGGTAATGCTATATAGTGGACAGACTTAGAGAATCTGTCCACAATGGTGAGTATAGTATCATTACCTTCAGATACTGGCAGGCCGGTGACAAAGTCCAGGGCGATGTGGGACCAGGGACGACTTGGGACCGGTAGGGGCTGCAGTAACCCCGAGGGAGACTGGTGGGAGACTTTACCTCGGGCGCAGATGGAGCATGCTGCCACATAAGCCCGGACATCAGCTTCAGCCGCCGGCCACCAGAAATGCCTCTTGAGCAACGTGAGCGTGCGTTGCCTCCCTGGATGGCAGGCGAAACGGGACGAATGGACCCACTGCAGCACCTCAGGACGCACCGCCGCAGGAACATATAGTCGGCCGGGTGGTCCATCTGCTGGTCCAGGGTCGGATTCTTGGGCTGACCTGATGCGAGATTCGATCTCCCAGCGGACCGAGGCCACAACGCAGGTAGGCGGCAAGATGGGGTCAGGCTCACCGGACTCCTCAGAGACAGAAAACTGGCGGGACAGAGCATCAGGTTTTACATTACGTGAGCCAGGACGGTAAGTAAGGGTAAAATTGAACCTACTGAAGAAGATGGCCCATCTTGCTTGGCGGGAGTTTAGTCTTTTGGCTGACTGGATAAACGCCAGGTTTTTGTGGTCGGTCCACACCACAAACGGCTGCTCGGCTCCGTCCAGCCAATGTCTCCACTCTTCTAGGGCCAACTTCACGGCCAACAGCTCACGGTTCCCCACGTCATAGTGTCTCTCCGCCGGAGACAGCTTCTTAGAGAAGAAGGCGCACGGATGGAGTTTTTGGTCCGAGGAGGAGCGCTGTGAGAGGACGGCCCCAACTCCTGAATCCGACGCATCCACTTCAACGATAAAAGGCAGAGAAGTATCTGGGTGAACGAGCACTGGGGAGGTGGAGAACAGCTCCTTCAGGGTTTTCATGGCCTGGTCTGCCTCAGGGGACCACTCGAATGGGATCTTAGGGGAAGTGAGTTTGGTAAGGGGCGCTACTACTCTGCTAAAACCCTTGATAAACCTCCTGTAAAAATTAGCAAACCCCAAGAAACGCTGTAACTGTTTGCGAGACAGAGGTATGGGCCATTCAGTTACAGCTTTAATTTTGTCGGGGTCAGCGGATACCTGCCCCCTAGAAATAATGAACCCCAGGAATGGCACTGACTCACGGTGGAATTCACACTTTTCTGCTTTTACAAAAAGCTTGTTCTCCAGGAGGCGTTTAAGGACCTGTCGGACATGAGATGTATGTTCCTGAAGAGACTTGGAAAAAATCAAAATGTCATCCAGGTAGACGAACACGAACCGGTTCAACATATCTCTCAAAACATCATTGACCATTGACTGGAAAACTGCTGGCGCATTAGTTAGTCCAAAGGGCATTACCAGGTATTCGAAGTGTCCGAGTGGAGTATTGAAAGCTGTTTTCCACTCATCTCCTTGCCGGATCCGGACGAGGTGGTAAGCATTGCGGAGGTCCAGTTTCGAGAAAACCGTGGCTCCCTGAAGGGGTTCAAAAGCAGAGTTTATGAGTGGCAATGGGTATTTGTTCTTTACCGTGATATTGTTTAATCCGCGGAAATCTATACAGGGCCGTAATGTTTTGTCTTTTTTGTCCATGAAGAAGAAACCCGCCCCCACAGGAGACGTGGAGGGGCGGATAATACCTGCAGCCAGTGAATCCCCGATATACCTCTCCATCGCCTCTCTTTCGGGTCTGGACAGGTTGTAGAGACGGCTTGAAGGCAAGGGGGCTCCTGGAAACAACTCAATTGCACAATCATAGGGTCTGTGGGGAGGCAATGATAGTGCTCTTGTCTTACTAAAAACTTCTGCTAAGTCCAGATATTCTTTGGGCACACCGGACACATCAGGCGGTTTTACAGGAGCAGGGGTGTCTTCAAGCTTGGGGGGAATAGCTGAACCGAGACACATAGAATGACAGAAGCTACTCCAGTTGTTTATGGTCTTGTGTTTCCAGTCAATTTGAGGATTGTGTGTACTGAGCCAAGGAAAACCGAGAATGAGAGGTGAGAATGATGCTGCCACCACCTTGAAGACTATCTCCTCACTATGGTTACCGGACAGGACGATGGTGACTGGGACTGTCTGGTGAGTGACTTTGGCTAATAATTGGCGGTCAATGGTAGCCACGTTAATGGGAGCTGGGAGTGATTCGAGGGGAATGTTAGCTTGTTTAACCAGATTGGCGTCAATGAAATTGTCCTCTGCCCCCGAATCAATTAGGGCTGAAAGGGGTAATGAAAGTGAACCAAATTGGAGGGTAGCCGGGAGAGATAAGCGAGGAGATGTGGGATCTATTTCTGGAACAGGGCTCGCTAGTGTTCCCACTCTGACTAACGAGCCCCTTCTTTTGGGCGTACTGGACAACTAGCAAGGAAGTGGGAGGAATTACCACAGTACAGGCACTCACCTGCCTGTCGGCGGCGCCAGCGTTCAGCTGGGGGTAACCGGGCCCGACCCAATTGCATGGGTTCCTCCACATCCCTCGTGGCGGGGACAGAAACAGCCGGGAGCTCCCGCCGGGGAGTCGAAGGGCAGATTCGGGATACTTTGGATGTCCGAGCTGAGGCGTGTGTGGGTCCGTCCTTCTCCCGTTTCCTCTCCCGAATCCTGTAGTCGATCTTAATGGCTAGGGAAACGAGACTGTGCAGGTTACTGGGTTCATCGCGAAGGGCTAGCTCATCTTTAATTACAGGATTCAAACCATGCACAAATACTCCCTGCAGTGCCTCCTCGTTCCACCTCGAGTCTGCTGCTAATGTCCAAAAATCAATGGAGTACTCCGCCACACTCTCAGAACCCTGGCTGAGCGCCAACAGTCTTTTGGACGCATTGCCCACATAGTCAGGGTGGTCAAAAACGGTGGTTAACCGTGCAGAAAAATCAGAGAAGTTTAAACTGGTGATATGTTGATTTGAGCACATTGCCTCTGCCCACACTAGAGCCTTCCCCCTTAGTAACCCCAGAGCGTAATGTACCTTGGATGATTCCGAGGCAAACGACAACGGCTTCTGCTGGAAGATGAGTCCGCATTGGAGCAAGAATCCTCTGCACTTGTTCAACTCCCCAAAAAATGGCTCAGGTGTGGTCACTGGGGGTTCCCGGGTGAATGAAGCGGAGTCCAAGGCGGAGGAAGCAGACCGAGAGGAAGGAGTGGGAGGAGGCAAAACACTGGGTGCACTGGGAAAAGACAGGGTGGCAATTTGAGTAGAAAGCTGAGTCACTTGATTGCATAATTGCTGATTTGTCTCGAGTAATTTATGTATTAATTGGTCGTGCTGCCCTAGCAAAGCTCCTTGGTTTTTGATAGCACGAAAAATGCCGTCTTCGTCTGTTGCGTGTGAAATCTCTGCAGGGTCCATGGCCAGTTCGTTCTGTTAAAGTTTTGTCTTGGCCCAGAACGCAGAGATATCACACAGACACAGTAATAGTCTTAAAAGGTTTATTAGAGCAACAGGTACTCAAGGAGACAGACGATGGTTCCTAAACCGGGAAGCTCCAGACTGGTCCGGGCAGTTTCGGAGCACGAGAGGAGACCGGCTGAGGCGAGATCACTGGTGGGTTCCTGAAGTGAAGACGGAGGCTGGCAGGTGAGACTGGAGCATGCAGACGCCGTGGAGATGCAGCAGGACTGAGCGGAAACTAGAGTGAGAACACAGGACAAGGTATCAGCAAGGAATCACAGGAACAACTAGAATTCGTCAGGGTTAGAGCCAAGTTACCACATGGGTTGAGGTTAACGAACTGGCGCCGAGAGGAAGATCAGCCCGGGTTAAATATTGCAGGTGATGAGGAATGAATGAGCTGCAGCTGCGGAGATCGGCTGAGCAGAGTTGATGCGGCCACGCCCCTTGACCCAGATCACGGACCACGCCTCCAGTACTCCACACAGAAACAAACACAGACAAGACACAACACAGACAGACACACAGGAAAAGACATCCAGGCAGGACAGGGGAAGGCTGCCCATAACAATGAGATGTTAAAACAACAAATTGTTTGTTTTCATCCTTAGAGGGGCGAGGCTCTTCACAAGATTCCAAATGAAAAAATCATCTTAAATTAATACTTTTAAACTTTAAAGTGGTTTGTGGATAGGCCTGAATCTATATTACTTCTCTTTTTTTCTCCTCTTGAAAACAGTAAAAGCGCAGGTTTCTGGCCTTGGGCTCTACGAGCAAAGCTCTAGTTTGAAGACACGTTTGAATGTCTATTAGTCATGTGTGCACTGGGCCTCTCAGGCAACCTGATGCCTGAGGACATAACAAAAGCAACACTTATCCTTTTTTACCACATTATTATTACCTTTCATTTATAAGCTCAAGTTGTCCTCACTACAACAATGACTTACACCTACAGTAAGTGGATAGGATGAGTTCTGAACTCTGGCCAGGCTTGCGATCAGGCAAGTATCTACGCTACGCGACACTTGTGCGCCCGGTGTGTTCCAGCTGTTAGTCCCGGTTGTGATCTGCTGTGCCAACGCCTGTGATCTCTTGTTTATGCTTGCCAAAACTTGAATATTGTTGAACTGTCTGCCTTAAAGTAAGGGCTGCCCCCTCTGAGTTGATTAGTCAACTTATCTGTCATTTCGACCTTAGTCGTCGTTTTTTATGCTTATTCATGCTGAATGACTTATTTCCAAGAAACATATGCACACATCTCTGGTAAACACACAATTTAAAGTGGCGCTTTTGAATGATTGTGGAGAAAGATGGTAAGTGGACTGCAATTATATCGGCTTTTCTAGTCTTAACCACTCAAATCTGTCAATTAAATCAACTAATCGATTAGTTACAAAATCATATGAATGTTAGTACACTTAGAATTTCTTTAGTCGAGGACAGGCAGGCCTACTTAAAGTCAGCATTTAAATCCCATTATTAAACAGCTAGTTAGATGTTAAGCTGGAGCTTTGAGCAGAACACGATTGAGTACAATGAGATGAATCCTTATCTGACCTTGCTGTCAGTGAGGTCTGATTTGATATCAGATGGCCAGTAGTGATTATCATGCCAAGCAGCAACACAATTAAATGTCAGAAAAAGTCAGCCCATTCATCCATCTCTCGGGTGGGAGCGTCATTTACCATAAAACAGATAAACTATGACTGGAGAAGGTTCCAGTATGAGGACGCAGCAGCCGTCAACTCATCAAAGGCAATACAGGGCTTCATTAGCAGGCAGCGAGCCTTCCTCTGATCTGCAGCGCTAACACCACACTACCAATGCCATCCCATCCCTCCATCCCCAACTTCCATCTCAGGGGCATCGTACATCTTTTTTTCCACTCAGATTTTATTGATTTTTGGTATAAACAAAAAAGAACAGAGAACACAGCACAGCATCAGTGGGGTACATGTTCTTAGTAATAATACTCAAATGTCCCTGACATCAAAGTTTCCGGTGGTGACTCTTCATTGTGATTGGTATTCTGTCCATTTTTTGCATTTCTTATCGTATTTTGCTTGCTGGAGTCTCAATATATATGTGAGTCTTTCCATGTTGAGTATCTCCTCGGCTACGTCCAGCCAGTTCCTCAGAGTGGGAGGGTCCTCTCTACACCAATTTCTGGTGATTGCCTTCTTGGCCGCAGCCAGCAGAATTTTAACCAGGAATCCGTCTTCATGTTGTACATTTTCCCCTCTCAGGTTACACAGATATAATATCTCACAAGTCTTTGGTAGTTCATATCCCAGTATTGTTTTCAATTCTACCCACATCATTCCAATAATTTCTGATTTTAGTACATTCCCAAAAAACATGGGTGTGACCTACGTTCTGCTCCCCACACCGTCTCCAGCATGTTTGTTGTGTAGTTGAAAATTTGCTCTTTGTTTTGGGAGTAATAAAGAACCTGATCATATTTTTCCAGCAAAATTCTTTCCACATCCTGGAGCTGGTGGTGGTTCACTGTACATCACATATGTTAAAGGGGTGATTGAGTGATTATATAGGGTATTTTACACTGTTCCTTAAGGTCTCCTAATAGGGTATATAACATTGTTTGGGCTGAAAATTGCCCAAATGCTATTTTATTAGGCCCTTAACTACCCTGTGAATATGGCTCTATTTGGAACAAAAGCTTTTCTTCCAAATATGGTATGCTCATGAATATTTAGATGTGTTGCGCGCTGATTGGTTTGAGCGAACCACATAGAAACACATTGGAGACGAGACAGCAGGTCTCATATTTCAGACACTGCAAAGTTATACATTGTTTGTCGGGCTATTTCGTTATTAAATTCACTTCTGAGACTTTTTTAAGCGAGAAATCAACTATATAAAGCTCAAATATGGGTCGTTTTACGAAAATTGATGTCTAATTGCAAATTTAGTAAGCTGTGTCGGACTTTAGGAGCTCCACACAGTCTGACGAGAAAGTGGCAACCTCCATACCCAGTGAAAGTCACCGTTTCTCGGCTACTGGACGACCGGGGCTCGGGGCTCCGCGGAGCTCCGGAGCTGCAAGCTAGGCTAGCTATGTGTCCCATTTAATCCTATGGGGAAAGATCGTTGCTACACTTTCGGCATAATTTTCGTATATTTACAGTTTGAATTTCGTCACGCCACTTACATAACATGTACCCCAATGTCTTATAAAGCTAACTATGGTGTCCGATTTCCATTTAATGCATTTTTGTGAACATTAGGGATTTCGTTAGCTGCTACTTTCCCTCCAATCCTATGTTTACAGATTGCGGCTAGTTAGCTTCACTTTCTGCATAATTTTTGTGTATTTACAGTTTGAATTTCATCAAGCCACCTACGGTACATAACATGTACCCCAATGTCTTATAAAGCTAACTATGGTGTCCGATTTCAATTTAATGCATTTTTGTGAACATTAGGGATTTCGTTAGCTGCTACTGTCCCTTCAATCCTATGAATCGCGGCTAGCTGCAGGCCCTGGAGCTCCATCAGGGCCTCGGCATTTTGTAGTCCAGTAACCCAGAAACGGTGACTTTGCGCAGGTATCTTCGTGACGGAGATCCAGCTAGCTCACAGCGAGCCGGGGTCTATAAGGTAGGACACGGAGGTGCGGCGAGGCAGCACCGGCCGCTGTCACGTAGCCTGCTGAGCTCCTGATGAACTGCGACCTCTACATAGTTCTCGCATAAAAAAGTCTCAGAAGTGAATTTAGTAATGCAAGAGCAGGCGAACAATGTAAAAAGTGTCTTACGTGCAGAGGCGGACTTTACCATTAGGCAAAGGTCGGCAATTGCCTTGGGCCCCGAGCTACCTAGGGGCCCCCAAAATGCCCCATTAACTTATGCTTAAGGTTTTTTTTTTTTTTTACTTTTCGCAAATTATATATTTCTAAAACTCCATTTGCGAAAAATGGCATCAAATCATTAGTTTCGCAGACCAGAGGGGGCCCCCCCACCTCACTACATGATTGGACTATTCCATTATCTCACTTACTGCGCATCTGCGAAAGTGACAAGGCTGTAATGCGCCAAAATACGGAGAAAAAAAAGTGACAGACAGACAGGGTACGTGTGTAGAGTGACAGACAGACAGGGTGCGTGTGTAGAGTAACAGACAGTGTACAGAGTAGAGCTACAATGAAGCCAAACTACCCAAGTGGTGCTGAAAAAAGGAGGAAGCGGGAGGAAAGCAAAACGTTTTTAAAAAAATTGCCGAAGTTAACAACGTTTTTTGTGATGCCCGCCGCTGACAATGACAACAACGCCCAACCCATGCTACAACCACCATCACAACCGTTAGCACTGCTGCTAGTGAGGAGGAGCTACCTGTTGCTGCCGAAAGTGCCAGCCCAGGCTGCTCAAGTGATATTGCTGCTAACGTTATGGATATGGAATCAGTGATAGCAAGATTTGCTGAGGCCAAAGCTCGCAAGGTCAGATTATAGCGCTTTAGACATGACAATACAGACACACACACACACACACACACACACACACACTCACACACACACACACACACACACACAGACACTCACACACTCACTCACACACAGACACTCTCACACAGATACACTCACTCACTCACTCACTCACTCACTCACACACAGACACTCACTCACACATAAACACTCACCCACTCACCCACTCACACAGACACTCTTACACAGACACACTCACACACACACTCACACACAGGCACTCTCACACAGATACACTCACTCACACACAGACACTCACTCACTCACTCACTCACTCACTCACTCACACACAGACACTCACTCACTCACACACTCACTCACACACAGACACTCTCACACACACTCACACAGTCTCCTCCCTCTGACACTGTGTCAGAGGGAGGAGACTGAGAGAAACTCGAGGTTTCTTCTCTCTCATTTCCTCATTCATTCATTCAGTCTGTATCAGGCGCATTTTAATGCAGTTTGTTATCTGCATGAATAAAAACTTAATAAATAAAACTTATTGTTAGGCAGATTATAAAACGTTTTTTTTCTCAAACATGTCATGTCCTTTTGTCGACGATCCCATTGATGAAAAAGCTGTATTACTTCACAGAGAGTTTACGTCGGGAGATGATATTGAGTCCCGACTAAATGTATTTTCATTTCCACATAACCGATTTGAGAGGTATTTTTTTTCACAGTCCATCAGATATGTAGATACCTTATCCGTCCTCATATCACTAACATCCACCATCGTGGACATGCTTTAACATCCCAGCTGATTCTTTGTGTCGCATTACGTTTTTTGCAAACAGCAGTTTTCTTTATTGGTGATGCAGATCATACTGTAGGCTAATAGTAAAGCCACTCGTCAGAAAAGTGTGACCCGCTCTGAAACGTTTTTTAAAAGTTTTTTGTATTGTTCCCTGGACACAAACCAGTGAGAGACATAAAAAAGAAAGAAATGATTATAAATTATAGTTCTTTTAATGATCATGGTGCTGCAGCCTCAGAATGGGATATAGTAGGCCTAGTAGTTTACTTTTTCGCCAGTAGGATTGCACCCAAATGAAATTATAGGTGTAATACAATTCCAGTTTTCACTAGTAGGCTAATATTATAAGTTAACTGTGATTAAATATGAAATTAATACACTTTTAATGCTTACGCATTGACTCGAGCAGCAATTTTCTCCCACACCAATTCTCTCTCTTTTGCAGCAGCAGCCGCCGTCTTACTTTTTTAACTAAATACATGTTCAAACTCGCTGTTTGTGCGCATGAGTATTTCTGCCGACCCGTTTGTTTGTGGTTGTTACCATGGTGAATCGTAGAATCATGGCTCCATTCATGCTGCCTTTTTATTGTGGTGGTGCACGCGCGTGAACCTACTCTGAGTTGATTGAACCAACTCATATCAGCTGTTCTGGAACCGAAAACTCTTCCCATCTCAGGGTAAATCAACTCAGACATCAGGGTTAGACTCAGAGTTTGTTAAACCTTCTACCTGAAACTGACCCCTGAAGTCTAGACATCATTGCTGTGTGAAGACTGCTGAAGAGAAGTTACAAGTAGGACTTTCTTAGAAAAATAAGGATTGACAAAAGGGGGGAAACATGAGATGTAGAGGGCCCCATGTCTGTGTTTGCCTTGGGCCCCAAAATGACTAAATCCGCCCCTGCTTACGTGACCTAGATTTAGAAGACTAACTGACCTCAGATCACTACAGGCCACTACACATGGCCTATGTAAATGTTTGGGCGTGACAAAGATAGAGACTAGAGCCAAATGAGGAGGAGCCAGCGGCTCGTTGAGATTTGCCCGTTTTCAGCAGCAGTATCAAATTGTGAGATTTGCAGAGGAAAGAGGTGTCAGTGGGATTTTGAGGTTCTATGTATGTCCTAGTTACCCACTAAACTGTCATTATTCAACTATGACAAGGTAAAATCGGTTTTGCATTCAATCACCCCTTTAAACCAGTCCTCCACAGTTAATGGTATTTTACTTTCTTTTACCCATCTGTCTCTTATATACAGTGTAGAAGTTCCACTGTTCTTCTCTAGACCCTGGTACAGTGCTGAAACCACCTTTCTAGTATTGTTTCTATATGCATTACATAGTGTTATAGTTACTTTGTTCAGCTCCTGAGGAAGATCTGGTTTTATTTCTTTCTCAAAGAAGTCTCTAATTTGGTAATACCTAAACTGGTCGTAATCCTCCAGTCCATATTCCCTCTTCAGTTTTTGAAAGCTTTTAATTTTGTCCCGATCAATTATTGTGCATATTGCTGTAATTCCCTTGTTTAACCATTGTTCATAAATACTATCCATTGCCCCTGGTTTAAATTTAGAATCACAAGTCGGCCAGCTCAAAATTTTGATTTCCCTCTCTAAATTGTATTTCCTAATCACTGTAAACCAGATTTCCAGAGTGAATCGAGTAATTGGATCAAGCATATTCTTATATTTTTTAAACATGTCCCTATTTGCAATCATACTTTGGATATGGTAACCCTCTCTTTTTAATTCAATATCTTTCCACCTTGCAGTATACTCAGGTCATCAGCCGACCATCTTTCCATATCTTTTTGAATATCTTGATTTAGAGCCCCAAAATTAATTTTGTACAGTTTTGTTAGGTTTCTACTAATAATTACACCTAGGTACTTTATTTTTTTTGCTTCCCATTTGAATTTATATGCTTGCTGAATGGCTTGGGGTGGGGTATAATTTATGGGTAGTACCTGTGTTTTTGTCACATTGAGTTTATAACCTGACAAGTAATAAAATGAATCCAGTCTTTCCATAAGTCTTGGAAGACAAACATCCGGTTGTTTTAGACTGATCATAACATCATCTGCAAAAAGCCCGATTTTATGTTCTGTGCCCTTCACCTCTATCCCCGCTATACCTTCATCTTCTCTTATTGCTTGGGCCAAAGGCTTGATGAAAATCGCAAAAAGAGTTGATGATAAGCAGCAGCCCTGTCTGGTAGATCTTTCCAGTTTGAACCAGTTAGTGAGACTGACATTTATTTTAATTCTAGCCTTCAGGTCTTGATATAGTGTTTAAATAATGTTTACTGAGTCTGTATTAAAACCAAATTTTTCTAAAGGTATAAAAATTTCCAACTAACGCTATCAAAAGCCTTTTCTGCGTCCAAGCTGAGCAGCAGTGCACTTTCTCCATTTTTTTGTACTTCTTCAATTATATGTAAAGTCCTCCTTATATTGTCCTGTGTTTGGCGTCCCTTAATAAAGCCACATTGAGCTTTGTTAATTAGTTCTGTCATAAAAGTTTCGAGTCTCTTAGCTAGGATGGTTGTATATATCTTATAGTCACAATTTAATATTGATATTGGTCTATAGTTTTCACAGAATTCCTTATTTTTCCCCTGCTTGGGAAGCACCGTGATTATGGCTTCTTTCCAAGAGGGGGGAATCTTACCTTTTTTTAAGGTTTCATTGAATGCTGCTAATAACATTGGACCCAATTCCTTTTTAAACATTTTGTAACGTTCGGCCGGGAAGCCGTCACCCCCCGGGGTTTTATTTGATTTTAACGTATTAATGGCTTCATCCAATTCCTTTGCTGTGAAACATGAATTTATACATTTGTTTTATTTCTCTCCTATTATTGGTAGATCTAATGAACTTAAAAAGTTTCTTATTAATTCCTCATCTGCTGAGTCCGGTTGTGTATACAGTTTTTTGTAATACTTTTGAAATACTTTTTCTATTTTTCCTGGTTCAAATTCTAGTGAATTGGTTGTGGGATCTCTGATTTTATGGATTGTATTCATGAGTTGCTGTTTTCTTATTCGCCTAGCTAGTAATTTTGTAGCTTTGGAGCCTGATTCGTAGTAAGTCTGCTTCAGAAGTCTAGATTTCTTTTCCACTTCGTCTCCTAGCATCTCATTCACTTTTGTCTTCACTTCCTTGATTTGTTGAAGTAAGCCTGCGTCTCTTGAGTCTTTATGTTGTTGCTCTAATTTTTTAAGCTCTTCAATCTTCTTCTGATATAATTTCAGTCTATTTTTCTTGTTGTATGCTGCTCGAGATATTAGCTTTCCCCGCATAACTGCTTTCATGGCATCCCAAAGAGTAGTAAAATCTACCTCCCCATTGTCGTTCTCTTTCCTGTATGTATTTATTTCAGTTTTGATCTCCTCAACAAATCCTGGGTTATTTAGTACACTAACATTCATTCTCCATATAGTATTCCTTTTCCTGCTGTTCATATTTAGTATCAGATGGAGAATACAATGATCTGAGATGTCTGCTACCCCAATCTTACACTCTTCTATTCTAAATCTATCTGCTGTATTCATGAAAAAATAATCTATCCTTGTATAGACTGAGTGAGGAGCTGAGTAGAATGTGAAATCCCTCTCGAATGGATGTAGTTCCCTCCAAACATCTGAAATTCCTAGCTCCGTTAATACAGTATTTAAGTATTGGGACACTTGAATTTTGCTACTTTTCTTTGTACTAGTTGTGTCCAAATCCTGATTCAGTGTGATGTTAAAGTCCCCTCCGCATATCAGTATCCCTTCTATTTCTTGAACAACAACTTCAAATCAATTCTTGAAAAAACTCTTATCACTGTCCGGGTGTGCATAGACATTGACGAGTGTAACTAGTTGATTTTCAATTTTCCCCTTATTTAGAATGTATCTTCCTTCTTTATTTTTCATTTCCTTTAAAGTCTCAAATTGTATTGCATTTGAAATTAAAATCATTACCCCTCTTTTCCTCCCTTTTTGTATGAACTATAGTATGTATTTTTAAATCCCAATTCTTTTATATTTTTCGTGCTCGTGATCCGTTAAATGTGTTTCTTGTAAAAAACTAACCTGTGATCCCTCTTTTTTCAGCTTTGCTATGACCTTCTCTCTTTTCATTGGGTTATTTAACCTGTTCACATTCAGAGACACCTCTTTAAGTTGGCTATGTTGCATCTTCTCCTTTTTTTAGGTTTTCCCTTTCTCTCCCACTGACACCTGCAATTCTAATAACAATATGAACTCGAACTCCAAAACAATGCTTCCGATAACAACAGGCCTCTATCTTCATGCCCGTGCCCTTGTTGGAAGGAGAGGGGAAGGTCCCCCAATAATGGTGGGGCCCCTCACTAGAGGTGAACAGAGGTCCTGCATAGAGTCCACCTTGCCTTCTAGTAGTGTCCAACATTTCTCTGCATTCCCACTCTGAATAGAACATATGAAAAGCCTAGTAGTGGGAGGCAAGCTATAGCCTAGTATACAAACTCCACATTTGACACCAAGTAAACAAATATCTATAGTATTGCAATGACTTTTCGTCATTTTCCGACAGGAAAAATGTGGGGATTTTTAAGTTCCTCTGGCCTCAGTAGTGTACTTTTTTAGCTCCTACTTCAGAGCAGGGTCTTTTCCCTTTTCCCTTTTCCTAGGTATACTTGATTGGTCGAACTTATAAGTCACGCCCACTGCCAACTCGGAACTTGCAGACGGAGCAACAACCAACAACGGGACATTTTTAACAATTTTCACCATCTTATTCATCATTCGTTTTATGAAAATTGATGGCTAATTGCAAATTTTGTCCGACTGTGTGTCGGGAGTTCAGCGGCCGGTGCTGCCTGTGTTGCTGCCTCGCCGCCCGGCCTGCTGGAAGGAAGATGGAGCTTTGTCACGGCTGGCAGCCCACGGCACTCCATGCCCGCGCAAAGTCACCGTTTTTTGGGTTAATGGACTACCAAACGCCGCTGCCCTGACAGAGCTCCAGGGCCTGCAGCTCCTCTCTTCCTGCTAAATGGCCGCTGTGTGTGAGTGAGAGCGCGGTCAGCGAGCTTGTTACGCCCGCAATCTCTTACCACAGGTTCCAGTTAATCTCATAATGGATATGTGTGTTGAGTTATTTAAACAAACGATCGGGGAAATAAACGCCTCTTGTCCGCGAGTCTCATTGATAGAGCCTGCGGCTGGATGGAGCTCTATCAATGAGAGCTAGCTAGCCTCCTCTTAGACCTCTGAAACGAAATGTTCACAAAAAAGCATTAAATTAAAATCGGACACCATAGTTAGCTTTATAAGACCTTGGGGTATATGTTCTATAAGTGGCATTACGAAATTCAAACTGTAAATATACGAAAATTATGACTCTGCAGTGTCAACGCTCACAAAACTCCGACTAAAGGGAAGTGGTCCTTTTCTCCCACACTGATGCGTGTGTGTGTTTTTAGCATTTGAGCTAAAGGAGCCGTTTTTTAGTTCATTTCTGTGAAGGTGCCAGATCCAGGGGCCGACGGCAGAGCAGCAGATACGGCAGTATTGTTGACGAGCCCACATGAAGTACAGGAAAGGAAAGTCGTCACTCTAGTCATCCGAGACTGTTTTAAAGTTGCCGGGCTACGAGTAGGCTACCCATTGATTTTACATTTCTCCACTGACAGAAGCAGAACGGCACCATGGAATTCCTGGTCCCGGATCTCTGGATTGGAATAGGTTATTCGAAGCCCCGCTGAAGCAAGACATTCCGTGCCGGCGACCGGGGAAACACGGAGCTGACTCCAGGCTGGACTGGACTCGGGTATTGTTTAACCCTGGGACAGAACATTGGACGATCCATGGTTTTATGGTCTCCCGGGTTTTTATTTGAGGAGATGTCATCCTAATATTGTTGTTTTTAAACTTTAACTTTTAACAGAATAAAATACTATTTTTTTATACACTCCTTGTGTCCTTCTCGCTGTGTTGGTGTGGCCCGGGAATCTAAATCTAGATTTATTTAAAATTAACAGACTTCCATAATCTGTTACATTAGTGGCGTTGTTGGCAGGATTCCCTTTCCACACCACACAGTGTAGAATGGCAGACGAAAATGGACAGCCTGAAGGTCCAGGGTGTAGTGTGTCACAAGGAACTGGGGCCAGGCTAGAAAATGTTCCACTTAGTCAGCCTGTGATACATGCAATGGTGATGCCTTGGTTTATGGGGGTCCCATGGATCCCAAGGTTTAATGGTGACTCAAGTAAAATGAGTTTTTCTGAATGGAGTGGGCAGGTACAGGCTATGCTGAGGGCACAAGGGTTAAACGAGGAACATAAAATTGACTTTATACATGGGGCACTTGAGGGTGATGCAAAAAGAGAAATGAGGCTACTGAATCCAGGAAGACGCTTAAAGTGCCCATATTATGAAAAAATCACTTTTTCTGGGATTTGGGGTGTTATGTTGTGTCTCTGGTGCTTCCACACACATACAAACTTTGAAAAAAATCCATCCATGCTGTTTAGAGTGAGCTACAGTTTCTGAACGTGTCCTGCTTTCAGTCTCTGGGTGAGCTGTTCAAAATCGGCACGGCTCGTGACGTCACAAGCTGAAACGAGCAGGCTAACCGCAACCATTAGCTCGTTAGCATGCTAATGCTAATGCTAACGCTAGCATGCTACCTCGTTCTCAATAGCAAAGCACTGCTACAACACACACAAGTTCACCATAATCTACAAAAGAACTACTTACATGTGCGCCCTCATTTAGAAGTCTCCCAGCAAATCTTGCCTTGTAACTGACCGAAGTTGTAGAAACAGCCTTTCTTTTACTGTCTATGGAGCTAGCTAGCTGACATGATCTACATCTGCGCTACTGGGCATGTGCAAGTGTAATCAAAGATAGTACAGAAGAAGAAAAGAGGTCTCACTCTGTAGCTAAAACAGAGACCAGGTGAAAAGAGGATCTGCAGCAGTGAGAGAGAGCACTGCAGTACAACACAAATATGGTGTTTTTTGAAAATTAAACCATGTAACCATGTATTCTGGTACAACCTTAAAATACAATTATGAACCTGAAAATGAGCATAATATGGCTGCTTTAACAAGTGTAGACATGCTGCAGGAGTTAAAGAGGCTGTATGGGCGTATAACACCAGTAGCCCAGCTCCGGGCACAATTTTTTAAGTGTCACCAACAGGAAGAGGAAACTGTTTCTGCTTTTATTCTTCGTCTCCGGGAACTATTCTCCACATGGAGGGAGCAGGAACCAGCGGGCTCTGCCCAGGACGAGATGACTATTAGGGACCAGCTTGTCCTGGGCTTGAGGCCTGGTGTGGTGCAACAGGAACTCCAAAGGCAGGTGCGTAGAAAACCTACATTGTCCTTCACTGAGGTGTGTAGTGAAGTGCGAGCATTAGAAGCTGAGCTGAAGATAGAGCCTGTCTGTGCCTCACGTATCTCTGTGCCACAGCCAAACCAATCCATTGTTGCACCTAGCCTAGAAGAGTGGAGGGAGACAGTAAGAGCCAAACTCAGAAAAGAAATTACAGACCAACTTTCTGTTCTTAAAGAAACCCTAACTGATGAGATTAAACGTCAACTCTCTCCTCAGACCATTGTGCATAGAGACCTGCCCTTATCCCCTAGGGGGGCTGTTCGGGAAGGCCGCTATACTGCCTCCCCCAGGCATCACCAGACTTTGGAATGGGATGACCGGGGCAAACCAATCTGCCGAGGCTGTGGGAAGGCTGGTCACATCCAAAGGTACTGTCAACAGGGGAGGAGGCAGTTAAACTAGCAGCCCCAACCACTGAGAGCCAGGTGGTTGGGGAGGGGGACCAGGGAAACCAAACAGACAAACCATCCCTGGTGGGGACGTGTCCAGGAGTTGAAGTTGTTGTTGCGGGAGTGAAATTGCCCTGCTTGCTTGATACAGGCTCACAAGTTACGCTGTTTAGTGAAACTTTCTTCCAGAAATGGTTGAGTGGAGAGCAGAAGCGAAGCCCACAAGATCTGCACTGGCTTTCTCTAAAAGCAGCTAATGGACTACAGATCCCATATACTGGCTACGCCATCTTGGATTTTTCAGTGGGAGGAGTCACCGTGCCAGGTAAAGGGGTTATCATTGTAAAGGATGAGTGCCTGAGTGCTGAAAGGGGTATCCTAGGGATGAATGTCATTTCACATTGCTGGAAAGAGCTGTTTCAGGGAGTCCACCCTGGTCTGACTGTCTTTGGTGCAACTATGTCAACGTCAAGCAAAGGGGGAATGGGAGCGTGCTTTTGCTGTCTGTCAAAAGGTTTCACAGGATGAATCATCCGATGGACAGATTGGAGTGGCCAGGTTAACCCGTCAAGACCCAGTCTATTTGCCTCCTAACAGTGAGATGGTGCTGTGGACACACCTCTATGGCGCGAAAACCAGGTCGAATTTTTGTGTTTTGGTGGAGGCCCCAGAAAGAGATGACGAGTGGCAGGTGGCCCGGGCCGTTACTGTGGTGAAAGGACGCCTCCCTATAAGGGTACGTAACCTTAATCCTTACCCCATATTGATACCTCAACGGCGCCCCCTTGCTAATATCTTCCAGGTTGACCCAAGGCAGATTCGAGGGGAAAAGGACCTTGTTTTGAAGACTGTAGATCCAGGTGTGGTGGAAGTGGATGTGCAGACCAACCACATCAGCACAAAAGATCAGCATCCAGTCAACCTGCTGAAAGGTGATGGCCTAACAACAGACCAACAACAGAAGATGGACTCACTGTTACAGCGATGGAGAGACATCTTTGCAGCAGGTGAGGAGGACTTTGGCCAGACCAGTGCAGTCCTCCACTCAATACCTACAGGTTCTGCACCGCCCAGCAGGGAGCGCTACAGGCCAGTTCCACCAAGCCTCTACCCTGAATTGAGGGAACTTCTGCAAAATATGCTGGATAATGATGTCATAAAGGAAAGCTCCAGCCCAATTGGCAGCACCAATTGTCCTTGTGAAGAAGAAGGATGGGTCCTGGCGCTTCTGCGTGGACTATAGGAAGCTCAACGCCCTAACTCACAAAGATGCCTACCCCTTGCCAAGGATAGAAGAATCCCTCACCAGCCTCAAGCAAGCCGCTTGGTATTCTACCCTTGACCTGGCCAGTGGATATTGGCAAGTAGATGTGGACCCGAAGGATCGAGAGAAGACTGCATTCACCACACCCCTGGGCTTGTACGAGTTCCAGAGAATTCCCTTTGGCCTTTGTAATGCACCTGCAACATTTCAACGTCTGATGCAGCGGTGCCTGGGTGGGCAGGTCCACGACTCTCTCCTGATCTACTTGGATGATGTTGTTGTATACTCCCCGGACTTTGACACTTCCATAATCTGTTACAAATATATGAAAATTATGCCGAAAGTGTAGCAACAATCTTTCCCATAGGATTAAATGGGACACATAGCTAGCCTAGCTAGCAGCTCCTCCTAAGGATACCCCTAATGTTAACAAAAATGCATTAAATTGAAATTGGACACCATAGTTGCTTTATAAGACCTTGGGGTAGCTATTTTATAAGTGACGTGACGAAATTCAAACTGTAAATATATACGAAAGTTATGCCGGCAGCTGGCAGCCAGCCAGCTCCGGAGCTCCGCGGAGCCCCGAGCCCCGGTCGTCCAATAACCGAGAAACGGTGACTTTCACTGGGTATGGAGTTTGCCGCTTTCTCGTCAGACTGTGTGGAGCTCCTAAAGTTGAGCAAAACATTACGTGAATTACTACGAGAATGGACGGAACTTGGAAAAGTGGACTGATGCGGAGGTGTACGGCCTCCTCCATGCTGCTTTGTTGTTGTTGCATGTGGCACTAAGGTCTAGTGACGATGCTATAAAGACCGTTGCCGTGCTTGCGTCACTCCCTTACCCCTCCTACCAGTCCCTATGGCCTCTTGGCCAGTGGGAATGCAAACGGAAAAAAAGATTTTGGAGGAGAGTAGTTCTTAGAACTGCTTAGAAGTGTACTTTTCCTCTAAAAAGTACAAGTACTATCCGGTCAGAAAGCACCTCATGTGCCCATGGTCCTCCGACGTGTTGCCACCGCGATGCCACCTGTATCCGCTCCTCCATCGTGCGCCCCTCGTCATCTTCCCTCATCTGTACATCCATTCCCCTTTTCCTCATCTCGTTGTAGAGCCGAGGTCCATCGGACCAGTGGATTCTGATCCTGGTCAGGGGCGTTTGGAACCGGATGCCTTTAGCCTTGAGGGTCTTTTTGATCTCCATATAGGCTCTGCGTTTCTGTACCAACTCGGCCGCGTAATCGTTGTCAAAGGACAGGGGTGTGTTGCCAAGCATAACCCGTTTTTGCCAGGCTTTCCTTAATATCATCTCCTTGGTGTCAAATTGGAGAAAGTTTATGATTATAGACCGCGGAGTTGAATTAGCAGGTTGGTCCCCACTGGTAGAGTTAGCTCTCTCTGTAGCTGCTCCTCGACAAAACAGATGACCGAGTCTCCCTCTGAGCCCTCCGGGACTCCAAATATCCGCACGTTGTTCCTCCTGTACCTTCCCTCAAGGTCGGTTAACTTTTCCTGCAACTTTCTCTGCTCATGAAGGGTTGTCAACAGAGCGTCTTTAGCTTCCATATTGAATGACTCGAGTTCCTTGATACGTGTTTGTGCCTCATTGAGACTTTTCTTCTGGTCCTGTAGCTCGTCACTGTTTGCCTTAAGTTTGTTGTTGACGTCTTTAAAATTGGCAAACTCCTGTTTAAAGCTCGTGTCGAGGGCCGTAATTTTTCATTTCTTCTTTGAGTTCACGGATTTCTTTGGTTATGTCCGTCAAATATTTGTACAGTGCTGGCGTATCGTCTTTGGTTAATGCTCCGCCACCATTCCCCCCTGCTTCACCGCTTGCCTCCATCATGAAACTCTGCTTCTTTTCCTGTGTTTTCGGATTTTTTTGGCTTTTCTGACGGGTTCACCCACTCATCCCTTGTAATATCTATTTGAATTCGGTTTATCGTTAATTGGGGGGGGGGTTATTTGTCTTCGACTGGTAGGAGCTACAAACTACGCCGCCATTCCTCTCATCGCTCCACCGGAAGTCCGGCATCGTACATCTTAAACTGTTCAACTTAAACATTGCTATCCAGCTCAGCATTGTAGGATTTTTTAAATCCCCAAAACACACACACAGACATATTTTTTTACAGTTCCCTACACTCACATTGACCCATTCTCTTCTTGGAGTCATTGCAAATCCCAGTGCAGTCCCTATGAAAGAAAACTGACACTGAAATTTACATGTGGATTAATATGACTGGGGGGGTCGCTTTGTATGCAATACAAGAGATGCTGGTGGTGAATAAAAATGCATGAAAATGCTGGCATTAAATATGCCATCCTCTTCCCCCAGGTCCCTGGAGTTGGAGCCGCTGGCATATTCATCTTGTGCTCTCTTTCTCACTGCTCACAACAAAACTTGACTGTTGAAAATCATCCAATCCCTCTCTCTCTCCAGCTGGATTTCCACACAGTAACCAGAATGCTGAAATATTGTAACAATTTTCTCTAGCAATGCTGCTGGAAGAATTGCTAGAATAGATAGCTGGATACTATTTCTTTGGCATACAAGCAAATAATTTGTAATTTACTCTCCCGGAGGCCCGTGTGCATGAATCATAGGAAGTACAGGGGCTATTTTTTTTCTCAGTTTTCAATGTTTCTTCATGACATATGTGCCTCTGTCTGTAGTGTGACTGCCATGGCAGGTGAAGCTGAGTTACTGTAAGCAATGCAGCGTCACTGGAGACAGCTGCAGAAGCATATCCTAAAGCAGGCCTATTCACTAGCACCCCCTTGGGCTGAATACAGCCCTTTTGGATTTTTCTATGGCCCGCAAAAGGCTGCCTGTAAATCAGGCTGGCATGTGTGTGATATGATAAATAAAACTAAGGCACATGTCTCTGAGCTACCTCATTGGATTAGGTTTGGTTTGGTTAGGTTACACAGGTATGTGCTGTGATTGGCTGCAACAGGATTACACCCGCTCCACACCTACCATTCACTCAGTCAAGCCTCACGTTGCACTCTGAGCTGGTGGGCCACAGAGAAACTCACATTAGCTAAACTAACAACAAGCTTCAAAATGTCTCTTGAAGTCAACGAAACATGTAGTCGAGTGTGAAAATCGCCAGTTCCAGAGCGAATGGACTGACATTTACTTACTACCAGCCTCCACGATGTGTTTATTGTGCAACAAATGCATCGCTGTGATGAAAGAATACAATGTGAAGAGGCACTACATGTCAAATCGTGGCTCACTTCCTGCCAGTGTTCCTGAGGACTCGGAGGAATGGAGAAGGTATAAAGGGACTGCTAGCACCTTTCCAACTGAGTCAAGTGGCACGTGGTCGCTTTTGCACTAAACAACAGAGAGCCATGATAACATCCCTGCATGTAGTCTGGACACTGCCCAGACAGAAGAGACCTTTCACTGAGGCAGAAACCGTTAAAGATGCATGCATGCTGTCATTGATGAAGTGGTTTTTAATGAAAAAGTTTTTTCTCCTTCATCCATTAAGAAAGTGCCTCTCTCGGACACATTCATTCTTCACAGAGTGGAACAATTTGCAAAGAATGTCCAGGGTTTTCCTGACTCAAAATGAGGCAGAGGTGGTAGGTTACCATGCTGATCATATGCACACACATGTGCCTTCAACTGGCTCAAGCAAACACTTTTTTTTACAAGCAACGTATTTTAGGAGATAACTACAATAAAATCACATTACTTTTTAACTGCCTGTAATAATCAGATCATGTATTATTATTATGTATTTATTTTTATTTTTAAACTTTGCTTTTAGTGAAAATACAGCATTTATGAGCCAGTGGAACAACATTTCGTTCATATGTATGTACAGTTGAATGACAATAAAAAGCTATCTATCTATCTATCTGTTTCACCTTCTCCTCTCCAAATTGCCTTGTAAAGTAATCTCTGATTGTACAAGCCATATCTGCAAAGCTGAAAACATTACACTGATAGGATGTAACGGAAATTTAGGAAAACCTTTTTATGAAATTGGACAAGCTTGGATGCAAAAAATAAAATGAAAATTTTCATCTGTTTGAACATGAGGAGGCAGGTTATGGTGGTGGATGGGTCAAACAACACATGACTTTCACCCAGGAGACCGGGGGTTCATGTCCCGTTCTTGTCCCACATGTCACTGAAACGTGCTTACATAGTTGGTATTCAACTGTTTAGGCTATACTGTAATCAAAGAAAAAAACTGTTCAGGATTTTGGTACCCAAGCCAACTGTCTGTCTGTCTGTTCTGAGACTGTTGTCTTAATGCAGTATGGATTCTGTGAGAGTATACGAGGCAAACTGGGGGAACTCATATAAGAGTTCCATGTAGGCTCAAAAGAAAGATAGTAAAGTTAATTGTTCAGTTGTTAACTGCTCTGGATGTGCTCTGTGCATTGGAGAGGCTGAAAGGAGGCTGATATTGTGGATTAAGCTGGTTGTTTGTGATTCAATTAACATGGAGCGATCAGATTGTTGGCCAGCAGTGGTCCACCGCAGCTGTGTTATCTGCTGTTCTAGACATAACTGTTACTGATCGTCAGGCTGGACAGCACACTATTTGTGTGAGTGATTGTCCATGAGTGTAAAGATAATCCATAAGGCTTGGCTTGACGTGGGGAGTTAAGCAGGATTGTCAAATAATCAATTTCGCCCCAGTGACTTACTTTTTGCCAAACAGCAGTGCTGTTCCTATTGGGATTGGTCTCTGATTTCTTTCATTGATCCAGGGGATTTTATAGACACATGGGCTTGACTGCTGTTGCACTTTGCTGAACTTTGTGGCAGTCAAGCTGGGCAGCTTAATGATTTCTTTCGTTGCATATTTATCTACTGAGATGGCTGTGTTTTCAAAGCAGAGTGGTACTTATAGTGCATCAATAATATATCCGATGGCCTCACAAATGAACTGTTTGAAAGACATCAGCAGAGTAAGTGGGAGAGTGTGAAGGGAATGCAAAGTCCCAATTAAAACTAATAATTCATGTTTTCCATATAAATAAACATCTGATTTGCTACTATTGCCAACTCATGTGACACGATAGTGAGTCAGTCTATAGTGAGTTCATGAAAGCTTTACATTTGATGTTATTAAAATACAGATGACTGAATAACTCTAGTTATCAAGGCAGAAAGGCTGTCAGCACACATGGCTCTGCTAGTTCTATTGCATGCAGCTTTATGGTGGACGACCGGCTGAATGCATGTGGTATCAAGATAAAGGATTCTGGCTCAACCACATCTAATTTCACCAGGCACCTGAAAATGCACTCTGATAGGCAAACATGTTTAGCTCAGCATTGGCCATCTGACGTTAGCTTGCTTCTGTTGTGGTTGTGGACTGTTTTCCGTTGTGTATATTTCTGTTCCCTGTTTGGTATTATGTTCTGTTTGCTGTTTTATTTTGATAGTCTAGTTTTCTGTCTTGTCGTGTCTTGTTTTACTTCCTGTGTTTCCCCACCTTTTTTGATTACTCTGTCTCTCCTAATGTGTTTCACCTGCTGTGTCACCTGCCCCTCGTTACCTTGTTACCCAGTGTATTTAGTCCTTGTGTTTCCCCTGTCTCTTGTCAGATTGTTTTGCGTCCGTTTGTGGCCCTGTGCTGTCAGTTTGTTCCTGTTGTTCCTGTATCCTGTCTGCGTGTGTATCCTGGGCCTTTGTTTTGGATTCCTCCCTGCTTTAGTTTTGTAAGTTTTCCCTCAGAGTTTTTCGTTGTGTTTTCCCAGTCTCTGTGCTGCCGTTTTTTTGGTTATTAATAAATCCCTGAGCTCCAACCATCTCCTGCCTGCCTGCCTCTCCCTGCATTTGGGTCCTTTAATCTCTGGAACTGTAACAGCTTCTTGCTTTAGCTACGACCGACGGGAGGTTCACTCTGGCTGTCGTTCACTAGTTATGAAAAGATGAATGAGCGTTTGCTTGCCAAAATTGTGGTAGTCGATTTATGTAATCATTTACGTCCCGCTGGACGTTGGCTGCAAACAGGTTTGTTAACCATGTAACGTTATTTAGTTAACGTTACACTGGGTTTGAGAGTCCAGGGGATGTGTTGACTTATAAGCTGCCATTAGTTGTGTGTATGTATATGCAGTACACTGTTTAAGCACTGAACAATTTTAAGCATTTGGCAGTTAATCCAGCCACTTAGTAAATAACAAATAATTGATGATTCTTTATCATAAGGAAGTGAACTGCAGTGTGTTAACATTTTTGTGGACTTAAAGAATATTTCACATTATTTGGCAGCAATAGTGTTTTGCATTTAGCTACAATATGATATTTTTGCTAATTGGGAGAATGTTAATTATGACGCTGTGAGGTTTAACATTTTCTGTATTTGTTCTTATGGCCCCAGAGCCTGCACAAAGGGAGGCAAGGTCTGCCATTATGATTCAGCAACAGACAGTCCTTTTGTGGTGGTTGGGGCTGGCTGGCTGAGTTTTTGTTTTGTTTACTATTTTTCTATTTAGTTTTTCCCACTGTCAGTTCTGTTGGCCCTGCCTCGTGTCTCTGTTTTTTTTTTTTTCCCTCTCTCCTCCCTACGGTGGACTTGAAGTGCAAATCACAACAGCAATAAGAAAAATGCAACAACAAATCATAAAACACAACGGCAAATGGGAAAACACGACAGCAAATAGGAAAACACTTGAATAAATCACAAAACACAATGGCATTAACTTCTAATGGAAAAGGTAGAGCCTATCTAGGAGAGGACGGACCCTCCTGATTGGACAGACGCACTGTCTATCTTTCGCACTCCCAAATCACCCACAATCCTATGCGAAACAAACAATGGCGGACCTAAGCGGGAGTTGGAGTGGCATCGCTGTTAGCACAATTATCATTTAAATGCAAGTATATTTAGTGTTTGCTGTACATTTGATATCACTGTTAATGTGTTACATCAGTGTAAAGTGTAACGCATTAATGCTGGTACAAATTGCTAAAATAATTAGGTAGATACACCCCAAGCTAATGTTAAGTTACCTATCATTTAACATTAGGCTGTTAGCTAGCTGGGTTGCTGTCTTTTATGCCACTTGTGTTTGTAAAGTTTAATGTCCGGTGGAATTTTCATCTTTTTGTAAGCAGTTTACTGTATATGTGTAATGTTAGCAGAGATTTAGAAATTAGTGTGTTTATCAGTTGTAGCTGCAGGATTGGAGGTAAAGCTGCACCTTGTTAACTTCACTAGCAACGTTAAATGAAAGCTAAAATGTATGAGTAGTTTCCCATATAACAAGTATAATGTTCCGTTATAGCATTCATAACGGTAAAGATCTTTTTCTTGTGTTTGCTGTCTTTTAACAGGGACTAAGGAACAAACGGAGGCTGCACTAGCGTCACCAGAAGGGAGAGCTGAGGAGAGAGAAAGCAAAAGACAAGCAGGGAGACAGAGGCCAAAGAGATGTTGAATAGATTATTTGCTATATTAGAGATTGCCATTCAACAAATAAATGCATTAAATTAACTAGTTTGTCTGTGTCTAAGTTTTTGGGTGTGTATATAATATAAACTGTTTTTCAATGTTTATTTTTATATCAAATTATGACCTGGACACAGGAAACGTCTAACTGAATAATTATATTCAGATGCTAACTGTTTTAATAACTCGTTAGGTATACAAGCTCTAAAAAGACATTAACAAAATGTATCTTATAACATTTACTCAAACATTACTATATACTGTACACAAGTATATTCAATATGAAGCGGCGATCAGACGCAGCTGCCAATGATGGGGTTGCTTCAAGACTGCAGACAGAAGGAGAAAGCTTTAGGTTAGTCCAGTAGTTATCCAACCTCTAGGTTAGGCCAGTAGTTATCCAACCTGTCCTGGTAAGATTAGGTTAGTCTAGTGGTTATCCAACCTTTAGGTTAGGCCAGTAGTTACCTGTAGACAGAAGGAGAAAGCTTTAGGTTAGGCCAGTAGTTATCCAACCTGTCCTGGTACAATTAGAATTGTATCGCAAGTATATTTAAGCATACTGTAACATGACAGTACTTCATGTAACTGTAGTGGTGTAGTTTCTTCATCATGGTCTTAACTGACAACTGTTGACCTTTTAACACACTTACACCTACTGTGGTAGTGGGTGTTTATCAATGGTGTTATGATTTTTCATATGTTGGTTGTAGCTTGTGTTTACAGTACTATTTACCCTTTCATATCATATTGCCTGTGGTAGCTCATTAGCTGGTAGCATTTACCTTGTAGTTGCTGATCATATTTTGCACTGCATTTGTCTGAAAGCTAGAAGCTACTGGACAATGAGCTAATGTTGCATACATGCAGTAAACTACAAGCTAATGTAAACGGTTAGCTACTGTGAGCCTAATGTAATTAAGATTAATTAATGCAATTCTCCTTACCAGTAAGTGTTAGGACTACTACAAACATGAACTCCCACGAGTTTTTAATTTATTGACATGGGATAAATAAGAGAAAACGACAATTGCTTACATTAAAGCCTATCAGTGTCGGTAACGTTACCTACCTTTGCACGTTGCGGACAAAGTTCCTGACAGAATATTCACCTCCTGCAAGCAGACTGACGATGATTCACCAACAGCACAGTTCACAGTTCCACATCCATTTCGTCCAGTGTTTTGAAATGAGAAACGGCTAGTCCGTCTGTTAAAAGCATAGACGGTGAGGCGCTTTTATTTTTTCACCTCTCCTTCCTGTTAAAAGACAGTCTGTCAGTAGGTCCGTCCTCTGCTAGATAGGCCCTACCTTTTCCGCTAGAAGTTAATGCCGTTGCGTTTTGTGATTTGTTGAAGTGTTTTCATATTTGCGGTCGTGTTTTCCTATTTGCCGTTTTGTTTTCCTATTTGCCGTCGTGTTTTCCTATTTGCCGTCATGTTTTCCTATTTGCTGTCGTGTTTTCATATTTGCTGTCGTTTTTTCATTTTTGCTGTCCTGTTTTTCTATTTGCCGTTGTGTTTTATGATTTGTTGTTGTGTTTTTCTAATTGCTGTTGTGATTTGCACTTCAGGGCCACCGTACCTCCCACTACTGATGTCACTACTGCCAGCAGATTGAGCGCACCTGGTTTTCATTCCACCATCACCTTCTCCCGCTGCGTGCACCTGCCTCCCATCTACAATCACGATCAGTATTTCAACTCCGGGCCAACAAACCATCTTCGCTTGATCGTTGTTCGTGCTCCCCTGAGTGCTCTCGCCCTTCAAGTGCCTTCACCATCCTGCTCCCAGCTCCCGAGCCCTCACCATCCTATCTGCCTTCGCCATCCTACTCCCCGTTCCCGAGCCCTCAACATCCTACCTGGCTCTTCCTCTGTCCCTGGCATCCACCTCCCCACTCCCTTTTCCCTTTTTACCAAATAAACCTTTTACCTTGAGCCTAGCGTTTGAGTCCGTTCTGTTTCCCGCATCACACCTTTCTTTAGTACCTCAATATGTGGTCTGTACTGTACTGCATGTTCATGTTACAAGGCAAAATACGGTTAACTTGAAAGTAAAGCATTTTTTGTGTTTTTCTTTTATCATATTGCAATAGCCTGTTTACACTGACTATATACCAAATACCTATTTACAGCTTATACAGTATGCTACTAGATAAAGGAGTCATAATAACATATTGCATGCTTTGCATTCTTTATGTACTGTATATAGCCATGCAGTGTTCTAAGCAGCCTGGATGGAACACAGCAGGTGATGGACCTTAGCTCAAAGACCTGAGACATGACTTGGACTCTAGCTCAGAGACTTGAGACTTGACTTGGACTCAAGTTCAGAGACTAGAGACTTGACTTGGACTCTAGCTCAGCAACTTGAGACTTGACTTGGACTCTAGCTCAGAGACTAAGACTTGACTTGGACTCTAGCTCAGAGACTTGTGAGCATCTCTGCCTAATGCATTAATGGTTGTTGACTTAATAGCCTCTAATGCTTTATGCTGTAGTCGATTCACTTTTTGCAATGATGTCAGTGCTGCTGCTGCATATATTGTGCAACCATAATCTATATTGTTGCCCTCATATCGCCCTATTAGTATCAATTAATGTTGTTTCTCTGCCCCCCAGTCACATTTGTAATAGATTTATGACTATTGCATTTTGTTTCAAAGTGTTTGATATGTAATTTCCATGTATATTTGCTATGTAGCCAGGACACAGGAAAGCCTCCTTGAATTCAGACACCCTCTCCATCAGCTGACCATATATAGGCCAAATTTTAGTTCCATCCACACCAAAAACAATAACGACAACGATGTGAGCATCCTACGCATCCCAGCAAGTTGCTTATTTTTATGAGCATTGCTTCCCCGATGCAATGTCTTAAAGCAACACCAAAGATTATTTTGTACCTTAAAATAAAGTTTCCAAAATCATTTCAGTGGTTCATCAACTCGTAACAGGGTGAACGACACTTCTGCAAGTGCTTTGCTGAAAATATTAACAGTTTAAATAAAAAAGCTGAATTGTGAGTTTGTGTCACAGAGTATTTAAAGGTCAATACTGCTTAGAAGTGAAAAGAAAACAAGCAAATCCGAAAGGGCTAAAAAGAAAACCGAAAACATTGGATTTGAAAAAAAAACGAAATTTGAAAAATAAAACGGATTTCATAGGGCCCTACTCTTATAGCAACACCAGAGGTAGGTAATTGTCTTGGTTATCTTTAAAAATGTTGAGCAGTGGGATTTTAAACATGAAAAACAACCCACAGTGCCCCAAACGGCCATTTTAATTTTAATGTTGAATTTGACTCAGCTATTGATCTGTTAAAGTTGTTGTCCATAAAATTTGAGTGAGGTTGTTTCTAGCGCAGCTTTGGCGTTAAAATGTAACTGCAAGCAGGTGTCAGCTGTGTGACGTCGGTAGATTGGCAGCTCTAACCTGCGCGCTGCCTTCACATGCTCCAGTCCACACTGATTAGTAGACAGTTTAGTCTAAGATGAGCTAATGAGCTTAGAGCTAATACATCCATGAAGATATGGGCCGTGCGGGGACACGCGCAGCCGTGGAGATGATAGACGGGGAGGCAGCAGCTAGCTAACGTGGCTAATCGTGCTAACACGGTCAACAGTGCTAATGCAGCTAGAGGGATTACTTACCCCTAATTTCCACCAGGCCTGTCTGCGCTGCGTTCGGGCACATTGTGTGCCCTGCGATCAATCGTGGCCATTCGTGTCAATGTTTGATAATCTACCAGCTGCGCCATGGCGGGTCCCAGAAGCGTGCGTGAAGCAGCTCTCCGCTCTGCTCCTCTAAAGATACACAACATGTCTATTTTCACACGAGCCGTGGGGTGTTCGGACAGCCGGGCAGGCAGTGAAACAGCCGCCCCCCCTCATATCGTATATGTATGTTTTACAACACTATGGACAACGAGAGATTCATCTTGGAGGTTGAAAAACCTAATACCACATCACAGATTTTTTTTTTTGAGGACAACACCAGAAAAGAGAAGACAGAGTTTGCCTGGAGTGGAAGGTAGATACTAGCTTAATAAACACGTGATTGTTCTGTAATGTACTCATAGAGACAATAACATCTGTAAGTCGGGCAGCAAGACGCTCCACTTCTGAGACCAGGGCTTAATTTGAGCCGGAACACGCCAGAACACGTTCCGGCACCTCCGATGTTGGATCCGGAACCTTTTTTTATTGGATCCGGCACCTTCTGTGTCACTATGAAAAATTAATCGCCTAAATGAAAAAAATAAATGACTGTTTGTGTAGCGATCAATGTTATCTGTCTTGTTAGTCTTTATTCCCCATTGGAGTTCCACAAAAATCTTGTTTGCATTTTCGATGCGTTTTGAGGTGAATTTTCTGGGTAAGACAGAGGGGGGAGAGGGACGGAGGGAGGAGAGGGACGGAGGGAGGGGAGGCACTTCAACAGCACGGCGCTGCACTTCAAGTGACACAAGCACTTGTGCTGGTTGAGATTGCTGTTAATAGCCTCATTTCACTCAGGGGAAAAATATCAAAAAGACAACAAAGTTTGCTTAACTTTTTCAAATACGCTGGCCAGTCGGATCCCAAACAAGCAAAAATCGTTTCTGCCGATCAAGAATGTGGAGACCACGGTGGGTGTTTTGGTTAATTTAATAGTCCGATGGATAACTGCTGCTTGTGAAAACGATTGTTGCAGTGTATTTTTTTTATTTTTTTTACATTTCGCACCGATGCAGTGCATGTTCTAAAAAAAAAAAAAACATCGCCCTGATGTACACACAGCGTTGTTTAGGTGTTTTTAGTCAGAGAAGCTACGTAGGCAGTGTAATTTTATTTTTTGTTCCGTTACCTCCAACCCCTGTTTTAAGTCGCCGGATCCCGGAGCAACAGCCCCGCCCGCTGCAGAGAGCCGACAGGATTGAAACAGCAGCAGCTTTCAGTGACTTTAGAGTGAAAAAACATTACAGCGTATTTAATGTTAAGGTTGGCAGGACGGTCTGAAATGTTTTGCACGGTCTTTCGCTGTACGTTTTGTTGGTGAATGTGAGATGTTCGAGTCACACACGTCTCATCTTTATATCAGAAACAAGGAAATTAATTTGGTGACGTACGCAAATTCTGATTTGAACACAACTTGTGCATAATGATGTCCCCACCTTACTTAATGCTTTAGTTGATGCATGAGGTCATGAATGAGAGGCTATGAACTCATGTCAATTCCTGGTGATTCATAAGATAAAGGAATGAAGTAATGCACAAATCATGAATTAATTCATAATTCATGTACCCTTACCGTAAAGTATTACCATAACTTTAGTTCAAGCCTGTGGCAGCAGTTCCAAATAACTTGTTTAGTGCCATGCAATAAAAAATTCCTTTTCACAAAGTTTTTCACAAGTTCAGTGGGTGCATTTTCCAAAAGAGTGCTTTAATTCTGAAAAATAAAGTTGGTCCCACACGAAACTCACTCAATGTCTTTTAATATTGTTTCTTAGATATGTAGGCTACATACCAAGAACATTCATGAATATTAACTGAGATAGCCCATTATGTTGTGAGCAGTAGGCCTACGTGTGCTGTTGGCAAAATTGTGTCTAATCTGTCTGTGTCTATGTCTGTAAAAGACATAGACATAGACACAGACAGTGTCTGTCTGTCAAAGATTGGCCAGTTGTTTTCCAAAGAAGTGGAGCATCCCATGAAACATTATAAACCACGTTAAGACAACGTACAGTACCAGCCTGTGTGGCTGTTGGTTATATTCTTTCACCCTGCCCCTAAAATTTCCCATGATTGCTGAACAAGGTTATAATCGTTAACGAAAACGAACAAAATAACAAAAACTAGGTGGGAAAAAACATTTTCGTTAACTGAAATAAAAATAAAAATGAGGCATTACAAAAAAAGGATAACTAAACTAAAACTGTAATGTCTGTTTGCAAAACTAACTAAAATAAAATAAAATTATCGAGTAAATGTCCTTAGTTTTCATCTTTGTCGATCTTTCATAGAGCAAATAACGTTATATCTCTCCGACCATGACATTTCACAAAATTGTGTCTACTCTGTCTGTGTCTATGTCTGACCTGGGCTGGCACATGTTCACGTTAAAAAGCGTGTGTGTGCACGAGCACTACGGTCAGGCACAAAGTGTCCCGGTTTTACTTCCGGGAAAGCTGGTCACCCTAGGTATGGTGCGTGGCAGAAGATGGAACAAAACCGTGGCGCAGCCAGAACGCAGCACAGACATGCCCAGTGGAGAATCGGATTTACCGATTGTGGATAGTGTAGGCCTACATATATTCTGTGTTTTCCTCAGTGAAGCTGTGTGGTCTGCACTGTTGCCTGTATTAGCACGGTTAGCCACGTAACGATAGCATTCAATCTAACCAATGTTACACAATGTTGACACCCTACTAGCCACTGAGGCAGAATGTGATAGAACCTTAGCTGATGAAGTGGAGTCCGAGGAACGTGCATGCACCACTTTCCCCTTATTCACCTCACCTGGTGTCGGAGTGCGGCGTCTCACTGCTAACACAACATGGCTAACAGTGCTAATATCTGAACCAACCTGAGCATCAGAAAGTGCAGGGAAAAAAAAACCTCTTGAGTACGAAATGTACGCACTTTACTGATGAAATAAAGGGGTTGTTGGTGGCGTTGCTTCCTTCTCCCGAAGATAGTGGCACGAGCCGGCCCAAAGCCCACGGTGGGAATGGGTGGGGGGGGGGGCAGGTCCATGATGGCAAGTGGTGGTACACAGTAGTGGTGTGACAATTTCCCTCTCCTGCTCTCTCTATGTAACCTTTTCTGATTTGACTGTTTTCTACGTTTCATTCTTTTTATTGTATGCTATGTTGTTTTATTCTTGGTCCTTGATGTCAAGCACTTTGGATACCTGTTGGTTGTTGTAAAGTGCTATATAAATAAATGTTGATTGATTGCTCAGTGACACGCGAGCGCACACTCCAAACCTCTTTCAATTAATCTTCTCCAGCCCTGCAACACTTATATAATAAGAAGATACTCTTTTTTTTTTGTCTGTGTCCTAGTCAGTTGCATGTTTTCAGACAAAAGGAGCTTTACACACAACCTCATCACAGCTGAATATTTTATCACTGTAGTCAGCCCCCCGATTTGTCAATCAGTCAACAATAGGCAAGACTTGACAATCCGATTATCCAGTAAATGAATTGTCATTGATCCAAGCCACTGCCTGTTTTGCACTAAGCATATCATGATGATTTAGCACTTTTCTTGTCTTTTAATAAACATGAATCCTTGTGATCTTAGAGTTTGTCCATTACTAGCAGTTCCTGCTGTTACTCTAAGCTTTACCTTGTTCAAAGACAAAACCAAAAGACACTGTCAGTGGACACTGGTTGTCAATGCAGACATCAAACAGAGAAAAAGTCCTGACCAGGCAAAGAATGAGGGGAGAAGGGAGCAGTGGATAGGAAGACTTCAGACTGAAAGCTGTGTGTTATTCAGAGAGGATTCTAGAATTACTTTTTTTGTTACCAGCCTCATCTCTTGTAGGTTACCGTATGTTTCCTGTAGTGGTGTAACGGACCATATTTGATCCGTGGTCCGTACAGATCAACACGGAATGCATGTTAGCCGCAGATTAATTGCAAAGTTTAACCATAATGATAGTGTGAAATACATTTTTACTGTTTCTGTTACCTAAATAAGGTTGATAAATCTCTATGGAGGGTTTTTTAAGACATAGCTTTAAATAATTGTGTGTTCATGAGTTGATTTTTGGAGTGGAAATTAATAATGCTATTCCTTCACGCTTTCTGCCAAACACGCTGTTGTGCTGGAAATTAATTTGCATTGTATGACTAATGGCTAATTGCAGAGGTTACGCTATTTGCAAATGAAATTATGATTAATTATGATTCTCTTTTCTTGGTTTTGTTGTCTGGGGCAGCATATTTAAGCATTTATTTGTTTTGTAATTTTATTTGGGAGCTGGTTGGGGTGGGGGCTCCTGTCAAAGGGTTGAGCTCCTGATAGTCAATGATGCTTTACTCGCCCCTGTTTGGAAGTAGATACAAGTAATGGCAAGATTACACACTATCCATATAAAATCATAAAAGCATCATAGCACTGACCAAACTGTGATTGACAGGTGATCTCTGAGAATTATATTGCGCAAATATCACAGCCTTAAAAAATTAAAAATACAAGTTGCTAAAAAAAGGATAAAAGTAGGATCTCAGAGACAGGAGAGCAGAGTCGTTTTGAACGCAGTGAAATAACAAATAAAAGTCTAGCAGCAGACATGTTTCCGCTTGATAGGTGTGCTGTTGACACTAAAGACTTGATGACTGACAGATTTCTTTTAGAAATCCCACTGCCTTCTGTTGGACAAGTAGTGAACAGTTATGCATGTAAATGACAAAACTGCTCCGAGCTTTCAGGGCTGACAGTGTTACCAACTGTTATTCAAATGAACACAGCAGATTACAGAAGTAAAAGTGGTAGGCGCAGAACAAATCGGAGCATGGGAGCTAGTTTAAAATTCATGAAAGTTCAGTATTATTGAAAAAAAGACATTTTTTATTCTACTGCTTTCAAGATTAATTTGCTACACTGGAATGATTGTGTATGCACAAGGAGCTCTGCATGTATTTTTAATGATTTACTATTGCCACTTTACCGAATTGCAGGTACTTGTATCCATTTTAGTTGCTAAAGCTTCTCTCCATACTAATTTGCTTACAGAATTCTGTGGGGAAGTTTGCAGGCGATAAACCATCAAATTCTTCATGTCAATCTTTAAAGTCTGTTGGAGTAGGCCTGACATTTTAAAACTTGATTAGTATTCCTGACTCTTGCAGTGTGCAGCAGTAAATATTTTGCTGCTGCAGAAGAGACTGAACAAAGGTACGGGCTGTTGACTGAATATGCTTGGTTGATATTGATCTTAAAGCTTTCTGTCACTCACTAAAGGCAAATGTTTGTGCCGCTGGTCTTCTCCTATCTGTTCTTAAAATCTCTGCTGTTGACTCTCTTGACCCTTCGTCTATACAGACTGAGCTAAACACCGGCAGGCAATTGAATCAATAGTGTCTGTATAAAAGTAAAGTAAATGTGCTGGTCTTCTGAGCAAAGCACCTGAACCTGAAGGACACATTTATAACTTCTGCTAGAGTCAGGAGAGCGAACATTTTATCGACTCCTTCCTGCGGCTCCAATAATTGAAGCAAGTGATAGCTGGGGAACTTGCCATCCATAACATATTGAGGAGCCCTTCAGTGTCTCTAACAGGGCATTTTACCGTCTCATCAAAAGACGCTTGGAAGCTATTTATCAACTCAACATCGCTGAGGAGGGGCTTCACCTTGAGGAACAGAGAGTAGCAGACATCCAAGGCAAACAGATGGAAGAGATCGAACAAAAGGAATAATTTTACTGGTCTGTGTCTTTTTGAGGGGAGTGAGTAAAACTTGGGGGCTCTGGCTTGTGAACAAATTAATGCTCTTTAACAATTCATTGTGTACAGTCCCCATGGCCACTGAGAGCCATGACAAATCTACCATCAAAGAGGGCTACACATGTTTGAGGGAGAGTTATTATGTGACAGTCTGCTTTTTTAGGAGGGATGTGTGTCTTTTCGAAGGCCAGACACGATTCATCCCCTGCAGAAGGCCAGTTGAGATGCAATGGATTTGATTACTTGCATTCATCTGAACATCATAATTCTTTGCAGTTTAAAGACTCTACAACTTTCTGCCAGTAAATCCTCATAGAGAGGAACATGTATCTGTACCCAAGTTTATGCCAGTGGTCCAAGTAAAACATCAAGGGTCTGAATTTTCCTAATGAGAAATCGATTGAAGGATTGGTTCATGTGGGAATGTGGCCGGTGCTTATGACAGACACTGAAGAGTTTTTTTGAAAGAGCTCGGGGACCAAAGCAGGCAAGCATACAAATGAAAGCTGTTTGTGATAGAGCTGACTGAGGAACTGGGAAGTCTTTGAAGGACCGCTTTAACCCACAGAACGTTGCCAAAGCATGGATGTGATGGCAGATTGTGGAGCACTGGAGATGTGACCAGGCTGTAGAGCATAGTAATACAATGGCCTATAAAAACAGTAGTTTGGAGTTATCTGACACATAGTCTCGCATAGCCAGACCTTCTTCCACAGCGCCGCGGAGGAAGGTCTGGCTAGTCCACACAGAATTCCTGGATGGGACAGAAATGTGCTCTGGTTTATTGGCATTTCTTTAAACCAATCACAATCGTCTTGGGCGCCGCTGCAAAATAGGAAGGAACTTCTTTTGGTGGAACATGTGTACGTTAAAAAATAGTTTTAGCCGTGCAACAGAAAACTCAGATTGGACAGATAGTCTAGCTAGCTGTCTGGATTTACCCTGCAGAGATCTGAGGAGCAGTTATAATCCACCGGAGTTTAGAACGCCAAAACAAAGGAAGAGGCTGGTAAAGAGTAGCCTGGTCCTACCAGACTCTTGTACATTTCATTTGTACAGAGAGTCTGGCCACTCTCCATTGACAAGTGTTAACTTCCTTGAAGGCAGGTACTCTGTTGAAGTTTAAAACTATTGGATCTGCCCAGAGCCACTCTGGATCTGCCATAACCAATCGCTAACGTTTGGTCGTGACGTATGTCATGCGCATGTGCAACAAGAGGGGAGACCGACAACAACTATCGGCTTATATTTAGCATTAGCATCGCTAGCGTTAGCCTTAGCCAACTCCTTCACCATTAACGGAGCGAGCTGGAAAATCAAACTTTTCCCGAACCTCGTGGGGAGGAGGGCCACAACATCATGGCCACCAACACAACTCAGCAAAGATTGTTCTTGCTCGGGCTTTAAACTCTGGATATTCGGCAGCGTTGCCACAACAGACCTAATGGCTTTGCTCGCATCTTTCTAGTGCACGTCCTCAACGTCATCGTTCTCAGCCACTCCCTCTGTTTGCTGATTGGACCTACAAATATTTGACCGGAGAAAACCTAAGAATATACCGCAAACCCAGATGGAGTACTGAAGGGAAATGAAAATTGAGCGGAAGTAAGTAGGAATGCGGAGCCAGGCTAGGTAAAGAGTGACATTCGGCGGAATATCCGTCTGCAACGAAGCAATCCCGGAAGTGGAAGGCCGTTGATATAAACTATCTGACAGGTATTAGGCATCATTATTATAACAGTAAATAAGTTCCTATGTCAAACTCCCAACCTTCCCTTTCAACTTAATCCTGTACGGATGTCCAGCAGATGGTAAGATGCCCAGCTGTTCCTAAAACAATGGCTAAGTGTGCGATTCACAGAATTTACACTGCAGGTGGGAATCTTAGTAATTAACTGGGTAATACTCAGAAATGAGCATGTAAATGTCGGCACAGAAGTAGCCAATTACTACACAATGAATTAATAAAAGGATGGTCAGCTTCTGTCTGGATTTAATCTTGCAGAAACGGCTCAGCCTCCGTTTAATTGAACTGGCAGGTGTTTAAACATTCAGTGCACGGCAGCTGCTGCTGGACCAAATGAAGGACCTGTGCAGTACTGTACATTCAGTCATCTTTTAGTTTGCTCCTGGATAAAAAGCCAGCTGTAATTACCCAACACATGTGAAATAGCATGGGGGCAACCCTGGCTTGGTTTCTGATTACAGAGTTCGTTTGAGATTATACATTATACATATATCCATATTTTTCTTTTAGATTTTCTTCTATGTGTGATGTGTTGTGAACCACTATGCACTGCATTTTACTGAGCCCTACTGAAGATTAAGGAGTGACAACATTACTGACCGTTCTATATAGTACGGTGTAGGCGGTGTGATTTTTGCCAATGCTCCCTCTCAATGTCAAGGTCCTTCTGAACTGTCCCTTCCAATATTTTAACTAATTTGTCATTTTAACTCCACATATTGGTTTATACAGTGTTGAAATGTGTGTGTTTCCTGTGAAACAAAGTAGTGTTTTGATGCTCAGTAAAACAGTAAGATAGAGTATAGATGAATTGATGATCTGGCAACCCTCAGGCTGCAGCACTGGCAGTGAGATGAATAAACAGTGGTTGGTATTTACTGTATAGTTTAAATGATTCAAACATCACAACATTTAAATCATGTCTTTGCTGAATATAACTTACATCACTTAGTTGGTTTCATAATTACATTTTAGGTGTAAGGTGTTTGCTACTTTGTATTCAACATTTGAGCATAAAACAACTTTATTGTTGTAAGTGAAACAAGAAAGATGGAGGACATCAAGCCAAAGTAGCAGCTTATCAAAAAAGAACGTACTCATTGATAATTAGTAATCTTTAATATTGGTAGCTTATAGTCCACTCCTCCCTCAGTGATGAATTGAGTTATTCAATTGAGTTGAGTTGAGTATGAACATTATATATGCAAAACTAGCCAGAACAACGCTAAAGCAGGATTTATGTTTGATGCAAGGGGTTAACCAGAGTCCCGCAGTAGGTTTTGACTTATAGTTGGTATAGTTAACATTGGATTTCACATGTTGATATCACCACCATAACACTAGAATAGTCTGGATTGATACTGGATAATTGCTGGAACATTCGGCGCCGTTGGATGTTCCGCCAGATGTCCCTCGCCTTGCAAAGCTCAGTTCGTTTTGAAGAAAATTTGGATGGTGCAACAAGGCAGGCCTGCTTGGTTCTTTCGGGGAATGGTTGTACATGATTTACAAAGACTATGTTTAGGTCATTTCCTCTCTAACTGGGACGTTTTGGGACTGATTGGTGGGATTGCTGTGGACAAAGTACACACGAAGATACACTGGTAAGAGACAATGATGTTTAACCATGTATACAGCTAATTTTAATCATGTTACTGTATTGTGTCAACAGTTAACTTAATTTAAAGGTGCCATAGGTAGGATTGCGAAGATCCAGGACCAAAAAATTTGAACATCGACAACTTCTCAGTCCCTCCCCCCTTTCTGCTAAAGCCCAAAACGTTCTCCTAAGCCCCTCCCCCCACAAGGGAGAATGAATGCATGTGCATGAGCAGTGATTGACATGCAGTTGGACACCCTCCTGGCCCTGATTGGTGCATCTGAACAGGGAGCTGTGGATTTTTACAAATCACACTACAGGCTGTAGGTGGTGCCAGAGGAGCCTGATTTTTTTTTAAATTACCTGCTTTAGGTAGTTTTACTCGAACATAGGGTCAGTTTCAGCAAATATGACAGAAAGTTAGTTTTATAAGTCTTACCTACTGCACCTTTAATATTGTATGTGGCATTTTCTTTTGTGGGGTACAAATGTTCCACCAAAACAAGTTCCTTCCAGAGACTATTTTACAGATCCCCCTTTGTTGCGACCGAAGCTTAGCATCGCCCAAGACGACTGTGATTTGTTAAAGAAATGCCAGAGCGTTTTTTTTCTCCAATCCGGGAGTGTATGTGTGGAGGGGCCAGACCTTCCTCTGCAGCGCTGTGGAGATAGAGCTGTAACTATTATTGCCACTGTTCATCATGTCATTCCAATACATACCTACTGCTATAATTATCAAGTCATATTTCTGCATTTATTGTAATAAGTTATTGAGCCAGGTTCTATCGCACCAAATGCTTGTTCTTGGGGGGGAATTGTTAGGTCTCGTCAGTCAGTTATGATTTGACACTATAAATAAAACTGAATTGAAATTGAATTGGTACAGAATGTGCACCAAAATACAACAAACCACATTCCAGCCAATCACAGACAAGATGGTTTGGGGAGGGGGTGGGGGTTAGTGACAGTTAGTCAGTCATGACAGTTACGGAAACATGGGGGGAGGGGCGAGCTTGCTCTGTTTTGTTTGGTATTTACTTCGAACGTCAACAGAAGTGACGTCATGCAGGAACTCATAGTGCACCTTTAAGTGAAATTGTTATTATTGTACTTAAAGTAAATATGGTCTAATTTGATCCTACAGTATTGTATTCTGCACTTTCTTTTTGATTATTACAAACATTAAAGCAAAATGATCATTTCTAAAATAGAAGACATAGAGTCTCTTGTATCACATAAATTATGAACAGGTAAGTACAGTAAGTGGTCTTGAAGAGGATTCTTTTTTTTCTGTCTCGGTCTTGACTGTCTCTCATTAGGACTCGGTCTTGACTTGGTCAGGGGCCCGTTTCAGGAAGGAGGTTTAACAAACTCTGAGTCTAACCCTGATCTCTGAGTTGATTTACCCTTCGATGGAAACTCTGAATTTTCGGTTCCAGAACAGGTTCAGTCAACTCAGAGTAGGTTCACTCAGAGTTAAGCGCGTGCACCACCACTATAAAAAGGCAGCATGAATGGAGCCATGATACTATGGCATGATACTTCACCATGGCAACAACCACAAACAAACTGGTCGGTGGAAATACTCATGCGCACAAGTTTGAAAATGTTTTTTGTTAAAAAAGCAACACAGCGGATGCTGCAAAAGAGAGAATTTGCGTGGGAGAAAATTGCTGCTAGAGTAAATGCGTAAGTTCCAATATAGTGTATTAATATCATATTTAATCATTAGTATAATATTACATTTAGGTGCAATCCTGCGGGCGAAAAAGTCCTAGGCCTACTAATCCCATTCTGAGGCTGCAGCACCATCATCAACAGAATTATAATTCCTAATCTTTTATTTCAAAGGGTTTACATCATTCACCTGCAATACTGTGGAACTCCTACAAAATGTTTAAAAAACATTTCAGAGCAAGTCACACTCTTCTAAACTACTCTTCTACTCTTTACTAAAATGCTGTGCATCACCAATGTTGTAAAGAAAACTGCTGGGATGTAAGAGCATGTCCACGATGGGTGACGTTAGTGACATAAGGATGGATAAGGTTATGTAGGCTACGTGACTAGACTGGGAACAAAAACGATACTGCTCAAATAGGTAGGCTAGTATCTGGAAATGAAAATGCATCTATAGTCGGGGCCTCTATATCATCTCCAGACATATGTTTAACTCCCTGCGAAGTAATACAGCTTCTTCATCAACTGACTCTGAGGTTAAGTTACCTCTCTTTCTGAAACGGGCTGGAGTTACCCCTCTCTCTCAGGTTTGATTAACCTCCCTTTCTGAAACAGAAAACCCAGTTTCCCTCATCTCAGGGTTAACAAACTCAGAGTTTTCATTAAACCTGCTTTCTGAAACGGACCCCTGGACTAGTCCTGGTCTTGGACTTGTCTTTGCTCGACAAAGGTGGACTTGACTACAGCCCTGCCATCTGGTAACTTCTATGTTTTCTTGTTTCATTCCTGAGTAGGAGACTCCTGCCAAGCAGTTGGTGTGTTAACCTTTATACATTCACTGTGATAGAGAGTGGCAGGGGCTTTGAGAATCCCATGTGGTTACTGTAGACAGCCAGTTAAAACAGGATCACACATTATCTATTGCCTATTTTGTATTTGTTTCCTGTTAAAGATTTATTTCGGACAGCTAATGTATGTACACTGTACATATTCATTTAAATCTCAGATTTACATTAGTAAAATAAAATGTCAAACATCTTATAAAAATCGATCCTTGAAGCGGCTGGGATGAGGATCAGCACCTCTAAATCTGAGGCCATGCTTCTCAGCAGGAAACCGATGGAGTGCCTACTCCGGGTAGGGAACGAGGATTTACCCCAACTGAAAGAGTTCAAGTACCTGGTAAGGATGCCCCCTGGGTGCCTCCAGCCTGGTAATGCCTCAGGATCTCCCAGTCAGAGCTGGTTAATGTGGCTCCGGAAATGGAAGTTTAGGTCCTCGGCTGGAGCTGCTGCCCCCGCGACCCGACACTGGATAATCGGGAAAAGATGGATGGATGGATCTTTTAAAAATCTGAATAATCCATATGAAACAAGTCCTGTTTTCGGGTATAGCCAATTGGCCTATTGGGGTGGCCCTGAAAGGCAAATCACAACAGCAATTAGAAAAACGCAACAACAAATCATAAAACACAACGGCAAATAGGAAAACAAAACGGCAAATATGAAAACACTTCAACAAATCATGAAACACAACGGCATTAACTTCTACTGGTAAAGGTAGAGCCTATCTAGGAGAGGACGGACCCTCCTGATTGGACAGACGCACTGTCTGTCTTTCACGCTCCCAAATCACCCACAATCCTGTGAGCGCGGCTTTGCCAGCTCGTTAAAAAAACAAAACAATGGCGGACCTAAGCGGGAGTTGGAGCGGCATCACTGATGACACAATTTAAATGTACGTATCTTTAGTGTTTGCCGTACATTTTGTTTTGTGTTACATCAATGTAAAGCTTAACGCTTTAATGCTGGTACAAATTGCTAAAATAATTAGGTAGATACACCCCAAGCTAACGTTAAGCTAACTGAACCTATCATTTAACATTAGGCTGTTAGCTAGCTGGGTTGCTGTCTTTTATGCCAATTGTGTTTGTAGAGTTTAATGTCCGGTGGCATTTTCATCTCTTTTTGAAGCCGTTACTGTATATGCGTAATGTTAGCAGAGATTTAGAAATTGGTGTGTTTATCAGTTGTAGCTGCAGGATTGGAGGTAAAGCTGCACCTTGTTAACTTCACTAGCAACGTTAAATGAAAGCTAAAATGTATGAGTAGTTTCCCATATAACAAGTATAATGTTCCGTTATAGCATTCATAACGGTAAAGATCTTTTTCTTGTGTTTGCTGTCTTTTAACAGGGACTAAGGAACAAACGGAGGCTGCACTAGCGTCACCAGAAGGGAGAGATGAGGAGGAGAGAGAAAGCAAAAGACAAGCAGGGAGACAGAGGCCAAAAAGAGATGTTGAATAGATTATTTGCTATATTAGAGATTGCCATTCAAAAAATAAATGCATTAAATTAACTGTTTTTTCTGTGTCTTTAAGTTTTTGGGTGTGTATATAATATAAACTGTTTTTCAATGTTTATTTTTATATCAAATTATGACCTGGACACAGGAAACGTCTAACTGAACAATTATATTCAGATGCTAACTGTTTTAATAACTAGTTAGGTATACAAGCTCTAAAAAGACATTAACGAAACGTGTATCTTTATTATAACATTTATTCAAACATTACTATATACTGTACACATGTATATTCAACATGAAGCGGCGATCAGACGCAGCTGCCGATGATGGGGTTGCTTCAAGACTGCACACAGAAGGAGAAACTTTAGGTTAGTCCAGTAGTTATCCAACCTGTCCTGGTAAGATTAGGTTAGTCTAGTGGTTATCCAACCTTTAGGTTAGGCCAGTAGTTATCTGTAGACAGAAGGAGAAAGCTTTAGGTTAGGCCAGTAGTTATCCAACCTGTCCTGGTAACATTAGAATTGTATCACAAGTATATTTAAGCATACTGTAACATGAAGGTACTTCATGTAACTGTGTAGTGGTGTAGTTTCTTCATCATGGTCTTAACTGACAACTGTTGACCATTTAACACACTTAGGCTGAATCTCATTTCTCTGTCTTATCCCTACTCCTTAGTTTACCCCTAGCCCTTGTCCCTCGAAACCGAGTGGTAAGGGGTAGGGGTGAAAACATACCCCTATGAAACGAGACGCCACTTGGTTACATCATCATACATACTTAAGTCTGTTTGCAATAAATATTTGTATACACACTGCATGGTGTGTTGTATGTTTCAGTTATCATTGTTTTGAATTCATTGATGTTCAGAATGTCATTGATGTTCAGAAACACTTTTTGTTAACAAAAAGCTGTCTTTATTGCCCAATAAAGTAAACATTATTACAACTATTAGAACCATAACTTACATATCACACACATATAAAAAAGGCACTGAAATGTATAAAACTAAAAAAAGACACACAAGACCACAAAAAAACAAAAAACTACAGGTATTCTTAATTCCAGACCACAGTCTGATGCCTGTTGGCCAGTAACCTTTCCCCTCATACCCCATTTCTTTCATTAGTGTCCTGTATCATAACCAACAACAATGTACAGGTGCATGAACAGGAATGAATTACACATGTTTACAATAATACAGTACCAATACAATATTGAATGGCTACAACATGAATGCAGAAACCTCTGCTCGTTTTCAGCCCGAGAGTGGATCAGCTGATGAGTTTCCTCAGGCATCCCTGTGTGACACAGGACAGTATATGTAAAGCATGTATCGATGTCTCCAAAGCAAGTAGTGTTATGCACTGATATCAAACGAAATTTGCTGCTAATGGAGTTTAGTTAACACTGTAGACATGCATGGAGTCCATTCAAGGCAGAGAAATGCGGGACTGTTGTGCAAATAAGCAACGTTAACGTTAGCGTTAGCATAGCAAGCTAGCTAGCGATTTTTTTAAAACGTTTCGATTACAAATATGGTTGCAAATATATATGTACAGGACTGTGTAGAACACAAAACAAGACTTTCGTAATTTTTAAATCAATTCTTTAAGCCGAAAATACTTTTTAATACATTTATGGGTCTCTCTGGTCGACCTGGCAGCCATTGTTCCTTATTGGGCAATGTATCTGGATACCCCTTGCTTTTCAAGTAAGCTTGCGTCCTTGTTTGGTGTTAAGGGGTATCTAGCCCTTCCCCTTGATCAAAATGAGTATTGGGACAGCCCTTACTCTCACGTGAACGCGCAAAACTAAGGGGAAGGGGAAAGGGTAAGGGGTAAGACAGAGAAATAAGATGCAGCCTTACACCTACCTTTACTATGTTAGTGGGTGTTTATCATTGGTGTTGTTGTGACTTTTCATATGTTGGTTGTAGCCTTGTAGCTTGTGTGTTTACAGTACTATTTACCCTTTCATATCATATTGCCTGTGGTAGCTCATTAGCTGGTAGCATTTACCTTGTAGTTGCTGATCATATTTTGCACTGCATTTGTCTGAAAGTAGAAGCTACTGGACAATGAGCTAATGTTACATACATGCAGTAAACTACAAGCTAATGTAAACGGTTAGCTACTGCAATTCTCCTTACCAGTAAGTGTTATGACTACTACAAACATGAACTCCCACGAGTTTTTAATTTATTGACATGGGATAAATAAGAGAAAACGACTATTGCTTACATTAAAGCCTAGCAGTGTCGATAACGTTACCTACCTTCGCACGTTGCGGACAAAGTTCCTGACAGAATATTCACCTCCTGCAAGCAGACTGACGATGATTCACCAACAGCACAGTTCATAGTTCCACATCCATTTCGTCCAGTGTTTTGAAATGAGAAACGGCTAGTCCGTCTGTTAAAAGCATAGACAGTGAGGCACTTTTCTGTGTTTTTTCACCTCTCCTTCCTGTTAAAAGACAATCAGGAGCATCCGTCCTCTGCTAGATAGGCCCTACCTTTTCCGGTTGTGCCGTTGTGTTTCATGATTTGTTGAAGTGTTTTCATATTTGCTGTCATGTTTTCCTATTTGCTGTTGTGTTTTTCTATTTGCTGTTGTGATTTGCACTTCAGGGCCACCGTAATAGGCTATAAGCAAATACATATTAAAGAAAGCAAACATTTAGCAGTTTGTGTACAGTATCTGCATGTTTGCATATACCAGAAAGAATGTAGAGAGCACACACACATACACTGTATACACTGGCCATCCTATAAAAAAATCTCCTTAGCAGCAGAGGCAAATTAACATTAATGGTATTAATAATGAAATCATGTTTTAGTGGTAGTAGAGATGAATAGCAAGTCAGAGCATAGATCAATCAGAAACAGTGAAGAAGTCATACTCGACATCATCAAGAAATGACTGTGTAGCACTGTTTCATCACCTGCTTTTATGGCTGGAGAAAAAATCTGATCTGGGTCAATTCATCGTAACCCTGTCCTCCATCTTTGAGCAGTTGAATGTGTGAGTATATTTAAAAAACAAAAAGAATGTTTATCTTTTCCAAGGCCAGAATTGTCAAGACAGTGGCCGACCAGATTCATATTTTATCACAGCAAAACGCTTCCTTGTTGTCCCCTTAACTGGTAATACTGTATCTAAAAGTAATTATAATTTGTCCCAGCAGCATATCTGCTTTATGGTGCATAGGCTGGTGTACATGACCACACACACATGCTCCCTTCTGCTATATAGAAAGCTCTCATTTATTCAATGGTTCTCATGCCATGTATCTGTTTCTATTAAAATAGTTATTATTACAAACTAACGTCATTATTATTACTACATTTTTATTCATTATGCTTAGGTTCACTAGGGGATTCATCTGAACCTATAAAACTGTAACTTTAAATACTGGATGTTCTGTAGGGTTAAGTTAACATTAAAACAAGGGGGTTTTGCACCAGTTTAGAGCTAATTTGTTTTAACAGTGGGTATGCCAGCCCCTTAATCCCCCTAAAAAATGCTGTGGATTTACTCCATGCCCTAGTTTAATCAGTGGAGTGCAGTCCATACAAGCATCTTCCTCCTATAGTGTTACAGTGTGGAGGAAGGGACTGCCTGTCATGGTAACTGTATTAGCTCATATCAAGTCCAGAAGGATGGAAAGAACTGGAGGATTAAATAAAAAGAAAACCATTTTGGTTTAAGCTATATTATTTGGGGCAGTAAAAAATTAAAAAGTAATTATCAAAGAAGCAATAAGTAAGGATTTTACTGCCTCGAGCATGACCGTAATGCATCTGGCAGAGGTCGATTGTTCATCAGTGTCGAAGAGTCAACAGTTATTCTGTGAGATGCTGGGATTTTCAAACAGTGGCTTTGTGAATTGAAACAAACTTTACCTGCCTGGCCCTACCCTAACCTGACACGCCAGATGTTTTGTTAAACAGAACCATCTGAGATGCCGTCATTGGAAACTGTTCAGTAAAGGGCAGGCAAAAAATACCTCGCGGTGATTGGATCTGACATCTGTCTGTCACGTCCACCATTGTTGTTTTGAACGAACAGTCGCAGCCGTCACACACACCTAAACCACACTGTAGCTGCCAGTAGCTCCTCATTCTGATTGGTTCGGTCCGCTGCTGTCCGGACACCAGGGACACGTTCAGCGCCGACAAAATGTAGCAACACGTTTTTGAAACGGGGGTGCGTTGAACACCCTGTTGTGTGTGCAAGCACTCTGCCTTATTATTACCATGAGTTTACAGACAGGTCTCTGCTGATTGGGTATCACCTGTGACACAGCCACTAAACCAGAGACACACCCACCAAACCAGAGAAAACACATCTCGTTACACACCGTTACACACCGTTTCACACCGTTCCGAGGAAACATGTCGTTCAACACGGAAACCGTAGCAAAACGGTGCACACCGTGTTGAGATCGAACGTGCCCAGCACTTTTACTTGAAGCCTGACACGATGTATTTTTGTGTAATATGTGCTCTCGTGATATCGCGATTAGCCAAGGTAACCCCTGCCAAGTAAAACCAACAAGTAAACAACCAAAACCAGCCCTGCCTGTTGTTACCAGTGACACGCTCAAACTGGTGGTGAGCAAAACCCTTGTTCTTAGTGTACTGAATCACTAGTATCAGTTCATTAAAAAGATTTGTACAAAAGATCCATTCACTGAATCATTAGGTGCTTGACCGGAGCACTGACTGTAGTATTCCCACTCAGTGAACTGAACCACTTCTGAACCTACAGTCTGTGGTCTGAACGTTCACTTCAGCTCGCTAGTGAACTGACAACAGAGCGTTTAGTCATATACCGTTTGCAAACTGAAAGCTGAAAGCTATAGTGCGTAGTTTCTATCGCCCCCATGAGGAATTCTAAGTAATGACAACAACACTGTTGACATGATACAAGCCTTTGGTGATCGCGCTTCCCCCCCCCCCCCCACCCTTCCTCCACGCAGTTACTAGTAGCCAGGAGGATTAAAACATGATGGACTCTTCAGAAGAGGTAATTTTCTTCACTCGAGTTTCTGCGCGGGAAAGTCACCGGACGCCACAATCTTCTGAACATAGTCATACTGAGAAATCCAGAGAGAGTTGTGTGGAGCTGATAGTCTTAATTAGCTTTCTAGCAACTCATTCAACCCGTTCTCATTCCGAACTCATAAAATAAGGACGTTCGGACAGTGGCTGTCAGCGTCTGATGCGACGAAAAAGGCGTCTTTCAGCGTGTTTGTGTAACGCACCGGGGAGAGCAGCAGTTTGATAGGATTTAGAGAGTAGTATGTAAGGGCAAATTTCCGCATAAGGACATTGGTTGGGGTAGTGGATGGGTCAAACACAGGACTTTCACCCAGGAGAGCAGGGTTCGGGTCACGCTTGTCACGCTTGCAATAGTAATCCCGTAGTTCCCGCGTGTCACAGAACCGTACGCTCACCCGCGACCCTTTCCTAAACCCAACCATCCCATAGTTCCCGCGTGTCACGGAACCATAAGCCCAACCACAACCTTTTCCTTAACATAACTGCGTCAAAAGGGACAGCAATAGTCCCGACCAAGCGTGTTTACTTATAGCACTAAAGGGACGGCAATAGTCCCGACCAAGCACGTTTACTTATAGCGCTAAAGGGACGGCAATAGTCCCGACCAAGCGCGTTTACTTATAGAGCTAAAGGGACGGCAATAGTCCCGACCAAGCGCGTTTACTTATAGAGCTAAAGGGACGGCAATAGTCCCGACCAAGCGCGTTTACTTATAGCGCTAAAGGGACGGCAATAGTCCCGACCAAGCGCGTTTACTTATAGAGCTAAAGGGACGGCAATAGTCCCGACCAAGCGCGTTTACTTATAGAGCTAAAGGGACGGCAATAGTCCCGACCAAGCGCGTTTACTTATAGAGCTAAAGGGACGGCAATAGTCCCGACCAAGCACGTTTACTTATAGAGCTAAAGGGACGGCAATAGTCCCGACCAAGCGTGTTTACTTATAGCGCTAAAGGGACGGCAATAGTCCCGACCAAGCGTGTTTACTTATAGCGCTAAAGGGACGGCAATAGTCCCGACCAAGCGCGTTTACTTATAGAGCTAAAGGGACGGCAATAGTCCCGACCAAGCGTGTTTACTTATAGCGCTAAAGGGACGGCAATAGTCCCGACCAAGCACGTTTACTTATAGAGCTAAAGGGACGGCAATAGTCCCGACCAAGCGTGTTTACTTATAGCGCTAAAGGGACGGCAATAGTCCCGACCAAGCGTGTTTACTTATAGCGCTAAAGGGACGGCAATAGTCCCGACCAAGCGTGTTTACTTATAGCGCTAAAGGGACGGCAATAGTCCCGACCAAGCGTGTTTACTTATAGCGCTAAAGGGACGGCAATAGTCCCGACCAAGCGTGTTTACTTATAGCACTAAAGGGACGGCAATAGTCCCGACCAAGCGTGTTTACTTATAGCACTAAAGGGACGGCAATAGTCCCGACCAAGCACGTTTACTTATAGCGCTAAATGGACGGCAATAGTCCCGACCAAGAGCGTTTACTTAAAGCGCTAAAGGGACGGCAATAGTCCCGACCAAGCGTGTTTACTTATAGCGCTAAATGGACGGCAATAGTCCCGACCAAGCGCGTTTACTTAAAGCGCTAAAGGAGACTTTTAGCGTCAATAAGAACGACAAAGGCACCTGACCAAGCGTCCATATTTTACGAGATGGGTGTGAGAACGTGTTGACTCATTTGGCAATGGCTTCAATGTAACGGACGTTCATTAATATCAAAAAGTTACGCACTAAAGCTTGAAGTCCTACCCTATTATGTACAGCATCTACACCTAATTATTAAATAAAAAAGTAAAAAAAACGTCCTTAGCCATTGTAGAAAAAAGCGACAAAAACGTTGAAAAAAGCGACAAAAAAGGTGGAAAAAAATCTACAAAAACACTAGAAAAAGTGACAAAGTTGTCAAATAAGGCGCAATAAACGTTGGAAAAGGATCAAAAACATTGAAACAAGTGTCAAAAACGTAGAAAAAAACGTATAAAGCGTTGAAAAAAATTGGCAAACGTCGGAAAAGCGACAAAAACTAGGTGGCTGTTACTGAAGTAGCCAGGCTACCTTTTTTCATCATCAAAAGAATAACACATACACAACCACAACCTAGGATTCAGCACTGCACACTCCATCTGAAAACATGCAAGCATTAATTCATTATGCCTATTGTATTGGAACAGGCTTCTCAGTATGTTGTTACAAATGGGTCCAATTACATAACTGAACTTGAAATCTAATTTGTGTATGCATGAGGATGTGTGCAAACAGGGTTTAAAACATGGTAAATTACAGGAAAATGAAAGGTTTTACTGACAAACAAGTTATAAATGGGAACATACTGTATATTCACAAGGGTTGGCTGGTAAATGTAATGTTTTGGAAATAGTCTAGAACACGAACTTGAATATTTAGTATTGCAAAGAAATTACTGGATCTAAAGATGGAAATGTTTCACAACTATTTGAATGACTATGGCCTCCATCCATAGTCATTGGATGGGAGACTTAAGGAGCATTTGGGGTTTGTTTGGCATTGGCTGTGCAGCTGCCACTATTTTATAGACACTATAAAGGACATTTAAAAAATTTGCATAAGCAAAAACTTAAAGGGATGGTTCGGAGTAATTTCACCCTAGGGTCCTTTGCACCATGTCCTCGAGCCAAACACCCCCCCAGAAGCTTTTCTCCCTTAGGCGAGTTAGCAATATCAGCCGAATGGCTTAGCACAGGCGCTAATGGATCCAAAGGTGTATCTCGTAAATTACCCCACTAATAATACCCAGAATGGTACCAAACTTCTACAGTAGTACAGTAGTTCTGTACTCATAAAATGAGGCATTGGAACGTTTGTAAGTATACCAGGACTTTATTTAAATAACACTTACCTGATGGCTTCTACTCTCTGCTGCTAGCGCTACCGGCAGTAAGACAAGTGCTTAGGGACCGTCTACAAACTACAACACCGAAAAGAGATACAACAAAAATATTTATTAATTTGATGATTAAATACACTAGTGTCTCAAAACATACCTCAATTATAACTTGTCTCCTGCTAGTTGTACTACAGCACTTATTTTGCGGCGGCTGTGGCTCTGTGGTACAGCAGTCACCTGCCAATTGGAAGGTTGATGGTTTGATCCCTGGCGCTGCAGTCCCATGTTGAAGTGTCCTTGGGCAAGACACTGAACCCTGAGTTGCCCCCGATGCTGCGCCATCGGTGTGTAAATGTGTGTGAATGTTTATCTGATGAGCAGGTGGCACCTTGTTACGGCAGCCTCGGCCACCAGTGTGTGAATTAAATGGTGAATGGTTCCTGTACTATGTTAAAGCACTTTGAGTAGTCGTTAAGACTAGAAAAGCGCTATATAAATACAATCCATTTACATTTAAAAAATAAGTTAAATTAATGAATACTTTTGTTGCTATGCAGCAGCAATACATTTTCATATTTGCTTTTCCTAAAGAAAGACATTATCGATTTGTATCTCCTCCTTCAGTTTTGCCCCCAAGACAATGTACTTTCTTTGTATTGATAGATATCACACACATCCATGGTCAAATTGCTCAATATTGCATCAACTTCTAAAAAGCTTGGTTTATGATTAAGTATTCTTTTTTTATTTCACCTTTTTTACAGGGAAGTCATTAAGAACAGGTTCTTATTTACAATGGCAGCCTGACAAGTGGCATAGCCACTTAGGTAAAGGGAAGGAGAGGGAGAAACCATTCAAATATTTAGCTGGAAATATTATGTAGAGAAGCAACTGCATATGTCCATGAAAAAGGATGATATGATAGTTTTGAAGGATGAAATGGAAATTAGTTTGTTCAGTTTGAGAATCTTTTGAAGAGCATTCCAGTCGCGTTCAAATACATTTATGTTCAGTCCCACTGTATTTATAACACTGTATACAGTGCATACTCCATTCAAATTATATTGGCCTGTTCAACTGTGAATAAGCTCATTATGAGGACTTGTACAGTAGGGGTGTGAATCTTCACTGGTCACGTTGCGATTCGATTACGATTATCCTGTCAACAATTCAAGTCGATTCGATATCACAATGCGTCACCTCCTCAATATTATTATATATTACTACACATGGTTTTCATCAACAAATTCAAGCAGTCAGATATATATGAAATCCCCTTTTTATTGTATCTGCTCTTAAAAAAGACACTTCCAGAATGTAGCAGAGTCTAAACACAGACAGCAGACAAAAGGCAAAAACAAAAAAAGCAGCGATCGGTCAACATGTAACATCAGTAGTAGGCAATAATCAATTATGGTCTGTCACTGCAACCCTATTGTACGGTTACCTAACATGCTGAAATGTTTTGAATCCTCCATTACATCACATTGCATCTATAACTCAGCCAATACATTAAGGTCAATGTGTTTTCATATGATTACAAATTCAGTGTCAAATCCTGGCAATCAGCATCAGTGTGCAAAGCATTCACACACATTATCTTCAGGAAAGGATTTTTAATTATGGATTAATACAGCATTCCTATAATAAATATGACTATTAATAATACATAAAGGGTCAGTTTACCCTCATTACAGGCATTTTAAGTTCTGAATACAATTATTTATTATATGATTTATATTTCTTATTCTCTTTGATAGGTTGTCAGGTTTTGAGATATTCATCTTTAATTTCATTTTTGGTTCTCCCATTAACAAAATGTTACATTTGACAAATTCATAAATTCAACAGCAACATTTTTTTCCAGCACAAGGCTGAAATCTCAGAGAAGGATATCTGAAATCTATCAAATGCATGGAGACACATTAATAGAGGAACGTGAGGAAATCTGTATTTCATCGTCTTAGTGAACAGCTTTTTACTTTAGTATAAATTTCTCATAGCCCGTGTTCTTGAAGAGAATAGAGTCTGTAGAGGTTCCTTCACAACAGTGTCTGAGCTCAATCAGGATTGCCAATAGGCCAAAGGTTGTGACGGCAGACAACTGCATTAAAGCATCTATAGGAACATAGTCCATCCTGTCTGTCAGTCTGTATGCTCAGTTTGGTCCAAAATAATAATTTATTGTTTTTGAGTTTATGAAATGCATTCTTTCCTCATTTATGTTCCTCATTTTTGTAAATAATTGATGTAAATTTGAAATTGTTTTTGTGTATGAGGAACGGAGATCAAATGTAAATGGCAATTAAGAAGCGGGTACATTTTACAATCACTGATTTGTGTACACGGGGTGGGATTAAATACGTTTATACTTCTTCTCACTACTTTACAGATATGTAAACACATCGTCAAGTGTTCACAATTGTCTTTGTTGTAATTATTATTATTTTACATTTTTTGTTGGACATTACACTGACACAATCAGACATTACACAGACACAATCAGACATTACACAGACACAATCAGACATTACACAGACACAATCAGACATTACACAGACACAATCAGACATTACACAGACAAAATCAGACATTACACAGACACAAACGGACATTACACTGACACAATCAGACATTACACAGACACAATTGGACATTACACAGACACAATCGGACATTACACTGACACAATCAGACATTACACAGACACAATCAGACATTACACAGACACAATCAGACATTACACAGACACAATCAGACATTACACAGACACAATCAGACATTACACAGACAAAATCAGACATTACACAGACACAAACGGACATTACACTGACACAATCAGACATTACACAGACACAATTGGACATTACACAGACACAATCGGACATTACACTGACACAATCAGACATTACACAGACACAATCAGACATTACACAGACACAATCAGACATTACACAGACAAAATCAGACATTACACAGACACAAACGGACATTACACTGACACAATCAGACATTACACAGACACAAACGGACATTACACTGACACAATCAGACATTACACAGACACAATTGGACATTACACAGACACAATCGGACATTACACAGACAGGGAGATTAACGTTTAGGGAGCATTGGCCCTTTTTCCACAATCAAATATTAATTTTCATATTGGAATGTTTTCTTCTACAATCGAATATATATTATATAATTCAGAATATTGGTTGACAGCCCTACTTCTCATGCTGTTGTCCTCAAAGCTCCAAAGCCCTGCAGGAATGAACAGGAGGAGAACATGATAGTGTTCTTTCTTCTGCAGTGCCCACTTTAATGAATGAATTACTGTCCTCGCTGAAAATTGGGTGACAGTTTGGTACAAATGACATTCATTAATACAATAAAGTATTTGTTTTGAGTGAGTTTCCCAGTCACAGCCTCAGCTGTATATCAGTGCAGGAAACAGTGAGGGCACGGCGAACACTGCTTTAAATTCTGTGTGCTGTTATACAACAATGCTCCTGTAAACCCCCCAGAGGATTTTGGTGAAGAGTACATTAGAACGGAGGGAAAGGGTGGGTGTCCATGGTTCACATGTCAATGTACAGTACCTCCCTGTCCATGTTTATTTTAAAGTACTGTACATCATTGTACACATCAATTGAATCAAATCAACTTGATTTATTTTGACCTTCATCACAAAAGCATGTCTCAAACAAAGCTTTTTGTAGATTTATCCAATGAGCAAACAAAAAAGAAGATGTAATGCTGTGTACAAAAACAGTTTTCAACACTGCAGAAGAAAGAAGGTAGAATACATGGCTATCAAAAGCTTATTTAGCCTGTAACTACTCAATAGAACCAAACGTATGAAAAAGCATCCCAAGAAATTCTTCTCAGAAAAACCATGGAAGGAATCTTCGATGTCCAAATTCATAAAATGTTCCCTTACAGCTAAATGTGCAATTTGCATCACATTACTATCAAATGAACAATAACATGGGCAATTACATATAATGATATAGCAGTCATACAGGGAGAAATATGGAAATGTCACAGAAAGATTAAAATAACAGCGCTGTCTCACAGAGGTTGCAAGATGTGCATTTTTAGAATCCGGTGGCATCTTTCATCCTAAATAACTTTCTTTCAAATATGAATCCAAAAGCAACGTAAAACTGAGTGGGAGGCATATACTTGAGCAGATCAATGATCACAGAGACGATGAAAGCTGATGCAGTCACTCCATCCCTGTGGTGCAACTACAATACTGTGCCAGGATGTGAAACCAGTGCTATAACATGTACCAATGTAAAGTTAGTTTGAAGTTTATTTGTGTTTTGTATGAAATTATAACAAATCCTTCCACCGCTTTTATGAAATCAGTACTCTCATATACTTTGAAGCATTATGAATACATTTTTGTGTTAGAAAAGTCCAGTCACTTATTTGGTCTGGCTGAACTCTGCATGTGCTCTCACTAAAGAGAAAATAACACTACTACTTGATCAGATTTATTTCAACCCCTGTCTGTCTTGATCCTGACCTATCATTGGCATAGTTAGAGGAACTGTGTCAGTGAAACAGAATTGCTAGCAAATTAAATGTGATCTTTGCTTTCAACTATAATCATCCAGAGCACTTTTGCCACAGCTGAGTGTACATATAATTGAAAACTGCATATCCCATGAGACAATGTGTCATGCATTAGCTTTGAGCTCCAATGCTAATATTTTTATCAAAGTAGTTTCATGCAGCATTGCTTTTCAGCACTCTCTCAAAATGCAACATAAATTAGTAGATAAATAATTAAACAGTGTGCATACGTGCTTTCAGCTCAGAAATGTATCTATGTTGAAAATACAGGCTGCATTGTAGGCGCTCATGTATACGTTTATTGCAAATTGAAAATAGAAATGCATTTTAACTTGTTGCTATGGTTCTATTCTTTCTTCGGGATGCACCCTACTGTGGAAATACATAGAAGCAGCATGGCATACCTAGCATGATAAGTAACATGCAAGAAGCATTGCAAATAATCTCCCATATGGGAATGAAGTCAGAAATAAAGAGCTTTTACAGATAACCGCGAAGGTGTCACTGTAGACCACCACTACAGTGACACATGCAGGGACATGTAATGACATGCAGTGACACTCAGTGACATGCAGTGACACTCAGTGACATGCAGTGACACTCAGTGACATGCAGGGACACACAGGGACATGCAGCAGTGACATGCAGCAGAGTCCTGTACCGGGTTGGGTACCCGCAAAAAGTTGTGTATAGGGCAACAAATATATTTATATAAATTCAGGGGTACAGGCATGTACAAATAAACTGAATGCGGATGGACAGTGGCCTACTGCAAAATCAGTTATCTTTGTGTCACTTTGCATTATATCAACAACATCATGGGTGACGGGTCGAAGGACCTATATTAATGGGTCAGATCCGGATTTCACTTGGTGAAAATTGCAGGTAACGGGTCGGTTCCGGGACTGATATGCAGTGACATGCAGTGACAGAATCAGCTTTATTGGATAAGTAAGTGTGTACACAAACAAGAAATTTGACTCCGTTTTTTGTTAGTCTCAATGCACTTGCACAGAAATAGACAGAACAGCTAAAAACAAGGTCCACAATGATGTGAAATGCAGGGAGTTGTCAGATGACATGGCGTGGCATGAGAATTGGATGGACACTATGTGAAGATGCGCTAACAACCAGGAGACTGAAGTGTAACCAGTACTGTGAAATAGTTAGTGTTTTAGTTTTCATCATCTGATAACATAGTGAGCCGACACTGACTCAACCTTAAATGAGAAAAGTGCTTGTTAAAATGCAAAGGTTAGAAGTGTTATGTGATGAATGGGCATTTTAAATGGAATGATTACATAAGGAATGTAAGTCATCATCAGAGACTAAATGGCAAAATGAAAAAAAAAAAAACACCCTTTTGATAAAACTGCCACTACAGTAATTGGCTTCACTGAGTCATATTGCAAAGAAAACAAAATGCTAATTCAATACTCTTAGTTTAAATGATGGATTGCATTTGTCAAACAGTGTCTCTGTGGCTCTAATGTATTACAGACAGAAATACCTTCTGACAGGTAAACTCATGGATGCTTTTTATGAGCAGTGATGGCAACAGAAAAACAATCCGCTGTTATTTTTTAACATTATCCAGTTATATCAGTTATTCTTTTCTTCTCTGCTATCCTTTAAAGCTGTCAAGTATGTTTTACTTTGTTATTGGAATTCAGCTAAATTGGACTTAAATGAAGAATATATCAGAATTTCTCATGTACTATATAGTGTCATGAACCAGCTCAAAGTTCTGACAAAATAAGGGAGACCACACATAATTAAAGATTACATTAAAACCAAGTTATTTAACCCATATTAAACAATAAAATATGATGAAACGTGTATTTCAGTAGTATCAGCGGTGCAGTGAGTGCATGGGTGTAGGTGAGTGTGTGGAAAGCAAAACAGAACCCAAAAGACAACCAAACCTAAAACAAACCCTGCTGGCTGAAAGGACACAGAGGGACAAGGAACTGGATCTCCAGCCCTCTGATGTAGTCAATCAGGAGGACCAATCAGGAGGACTGGATTAGGACCACGTCCAGCCCCAACAAAACAGCAACAAGTTTATTTAAACTGAAACGGGGGGTGCGTTGAACACCCTGCTGTGTGTGCAAGCGTTCTGCCTTTTTATTACCACAAGTTCACAGACAAGTCTCTGCTGATTGGGCATCACGTGTGACACAGCCAATAAACGAGAGACACACCCACCATACGAGAGAAGACAGTCCGCCCACAGCCGGTTCCGGAAGTAAGAATACAATACAATTTCTCCATTGGCAATTGGAGTGTAAGCCATAAAATCGTAACCATCGATGGTAGACTTAAAACCAGCTACGACATGACTAAGCGATTGTATATGCTCATATAGATGCCAAAAGTTCATGGGGCATCAACCTTGTTTTGAGATAAATGTCTTTTATTTGCGATGTCTTGGATAAGTACTTCATTACCCACAATCCTGAACAATCCCACAATCCCACAGTGATGCCTTTGATTGGTGGTACTCATGTAACTGTTTGGTTAAACCCCGCGAAAGTCCGTGAGAGTCTTTGCTGATGTACTGTGTAGGCTACTGTAACGTTACTGTCTACTGTACAATCTTTAATAAAAAGAAGAAAAAAAAAACAACCTGTGTTGCGTTTCTGCACGGTAGACTTATCAGTGCAATCATGATCTCCATGATGGCTTTTTTCAAGGACGAGAACAAGTCTCCAAAGGGGTGAAAACCACTTTAAATCGGGTCACATTATTTACTGTAGTGTGTCTGAGGTTCAGCTTGTGGGTTTAGTAAGGACCAGCATGAGGGACAAGACCTACAAAGTTGTGGTGAGTTTTGCAGGGAGGTTGGTAACGTATGTTAACATTATCCGTTAACTTTAGCTAGGCTACTGTAGCCTTCATACTGTATGAGTCATATCGATCATTTTATTATTTACACGATTACTACTGATTCACTATATAAAAATCACTATGTTTGGAGGAAAAAGTGCGCAAGGCTGTCATCGGATTAGAAGTTGTTAAAGAGGCTCTTCGACTATATTATTTAGTGGTGTGCGGTGGTTTATGGGATGAGTAGTTCCTTCGCTTGGAAATGAAAATATGTACACAGTCTTGTACCTTTTTTTTTGTCTTGTGACTTTTTTTTGATTTTTTGTTTGTTTTTTCACTCGAAATGATATGTTGTATGCTTATGTGTCATGTCGTAGCTGCTACCCTAAGGCATGTTCTAAAACTCTTTATATACGGATTTTTCCAGATGTACTCCCGGAACCTAAGGTCTCTCGGAGGAGGGGTGGGACTGTTGAGGTCTATCTTGAGGAAAACATCGTCGTTCAACCAGGAAAGCGTAGCACAGCGGTGCACACCGTTGCACCGCTGCCACTCGGACTGCCTCCTAAACAAGGAATATACCCAGGAGCCACCCAAACAGTGGGAGGGATCATCACAATAGTGCCATTGCGCTGCTATTTGCCTTTAAAATCATTCTGAGACTGGGGCATTTGATCAGTAGGCCAGAGTGAGATTGAAAAGTACAGGAGGCACACACAGCATTTCATTACTTTCTATTTGGGTTGCTTTTCTCACATGTTCAGTCCTGTATGCTCTGCTGCTATTGGTAGCCTAATAACATGCTCTTGACTTTTGATTGCAGATTTTGAGTAGACCTATCAAAGAGAAGGTGAGGTGGGGCCCAATCTTTTGGGCTTGTGAACCTTTACAAAGGAATGGCGAGCAGGTCAACCATCAAATGTGATGTTCCCTTCTCAGTCTGTTCATTAGATTGTTTTGAAGTTTGAAGTTTGACGATGTAAAACTACCCAGTAGCCCATTTCACAATAAAAAAAATGAAAATTAAAAAATGAGAGAAATATCAGAAAAAAATGTGTCCCCCCACCATGCTGTTATTCATCATGTGACCACTTAAATGTATCTTGTGACCCTTTAGGGGGTCCTGACCTGACTGTTGAGATACATCAATGGTTGTTTTAGGACTGTAAAATCTTTTTCACCCCATTGTTGCAGTTAAAATTAGCCCAGCTTTATAGTTTCCAACAGTAAAAAGTAGCCTACATGTAAGCTACTTTTTACTGTTGGAAACTATAAACAATCCTGAAATGAATGAAGATTCCGAGTCATACATGAATTCCTCTGTTTTTGCCCGCTCTGTGACTTGCTATTTTTGCTTTGCTGTAAAGATAAATAGCCTTCCACTAATAAGTAAACAAGCTGATTTTTATTAGTAAAATCCCTGCGGACTGCGGACGGCAGCGCCTCCAAAAGAAGTCCCCGCTAAACAGCCTATTTTATTTCTTTATTTTCTTTATTTGCAAAGTTTACAAACATGATACAGTGTTTGAACAATTCGGCATCATACTTACAAAATATCAAAAAGATATTAATTTCCATCCAAGGAACTTTACAACCTTACTTAATGATTAAAAAACTATAAATTATAAAACTTAAGAAGAAAGGCACTTCAATACATGAAGAGAAAAAAAAAAGGTAAAAAAAAGAGAAAACAATACAAAATACAGAAAATACAAGAAAAAGTGAAATGGATCGCCGCTAACAGCTACTTCAAGCTAGCTACATACAACCGGGTCACGACCGGAAGTAGGTCGATTTTCTCTACAAATTAAAAGTGCCATTGCTACTCGCGCACTACGGGAACATCTGAACACCCGTAACTTCCCTTTACTTTGAAAAAACTAAACCAGATGCGGTTGTTTTCATCACCGCTAGCTTCCCCCCCAGCACGGCTGCCAATAACCTCTCAGCTGAAGGAGGGACTTTGTTGAGCGCTGCGTTGGTGGATGCTTTCCAGTCACACAGGAGGACCGGGGACCTGAAGAAAAGCACTTTTCGGGATTTTCACAGACTCACAGGCTATTTTTCCCCCAGACTGCGTTATTCACACAGCAAACAAGAGATCGATAAACATGAAGAATCCTCTGTACTGGGCTATGCTGATCGGGATGACCGTCCTGCTGATGGAGCAAGGTAAGTGATGGAGTGTATGTCATGCTTGGAGCACTTGTTATCGCTGTCTCTGAATCTGTGTGCACGGTACTGGCTGTCAATGTGTCCCTTGTGTGTGTGTCTCGTGGACTTTGCGCCTACATTTGACATCAGGGTGCTTGTCATGTAAGCCGCAGCTTAAATTAAGCGATTAGTGAAGTGCAGTTTAGCTGTCTTGGTGCCCGTGGCTTGACTCTCTAAGTATCCAAATAGTTGTTCTGAATATATTGTTTTAGGCTATATGGGGCTGTAGCATTTTCTCTAAAAGTTTGTATCCTGCTAAGATCATTCTCAGCAGTCCTATTAGTTGTGCCTTGGTTGTGCGTTTTTTTGCAACTGACAGTAAATAGAATACTATGCTGCTGTACAGCATTCAGCCACACACGTCTTTATTTGAAGGAATGCACCTGCCATTAACACGGAGCAGTTGTCTCCTGTTGGCTCCTGTTGGCTCCTGCTGCCCGGACCATCCGGACGCATGCACGGTGCGTCTCGCGGACGGGAGGTCTTTGCTGCAAAGTTGATTCCGTATTAGTTCTTAATCCACACTGACTGCGTGCTCAGGTCATCCAAATTAAGCCATGGATTCTCCCGGCAGGCAAGCGGGCTTTGGTGCTGGAAGGGAGAGCAGTGAAGCAGCTCGGTCTGGCCTGGTTTACACCTGACAGAAATACAATCGAATAAGTACATTGTGGCTAGATAGAGGTGCGCATAAAAAATACAATAAGAGGTCATTTACTGAAATTAAAAAGTGAACCTTTGTATAAACCCTAGTGTGTATGTACCTGTATTGTTCTTCAGGCTCCAGCACCAGTCTACCATATGATTGAGACTCATGGAAAAAGATAAATGCTGTTAAATCCTCCTTACCCATTGATAATGACCCTTGAAGTTAAATAATAAGAAGGGTAGTTACTGTTTTTGAAAGGGTAGTTACTGTTTTTGGGGGGCACAGCGGGGGTTCCTCATCAGCTCTCCAAACCTCACTTTTTTATTTAACCAGCAGCCCCTTAGCTCTTTGCATCCTGGCCAGTATGGAGGGGTGGTGGTGGTGGTGGTGGTGGGGGGAGGGGGGGGGGGGGGGGTGGGTTAAATTTGAAAACGTTACTTCATTTTCTGCATTCTGGTGACTTTGTTTGCAATAGGTTTTTTTGGGTTTTGGGTTGGGGGTTGCACTGGCCAGTAAATTAGGGCAATGCCAGTATGTGACAGTTCAAACTCCTGTGCAGAAGAATTGAGCAGCTAAAGATTCTTGCATAAAGAGCTGAAATAATGATGCATATTAAAAATTGTCGTAAGTAGGAGCGCAAGTTTAATACGATACAATATATAGATTCTTTGGACAACCATACAAGATTTGCTGATATCTTAAAGTCTGTCACGATACCATTCATGATTCGATTCAGTTCAGCGGCCTGCGATGGATACGAGACGATATGTAAGCTCATTTAACACAGTTCTATTTATGTCAACTCAAAAAAAAGCCACTAAAATATGATTTGACAATTGTATTACTGAGCTCTCCCAGACATTTATATTAAAAACAAACTATTCTTTTTATTAAAAACAATAAATATGAAGTGGGAATCTAAAATAAAAGGGGCATTCTACAGACAATACGTACCGACGTTTTCACTTTGCATCGATAATATTGGAGCGTGGATCATTGAATCAATACATGGGTCTAGATGGATGACATTGTTAGTCCTTAGTAGAGGTGAGGTCACATGTTTACATCCTTGACAATGATTTAAGTATGCTGACTTTATTAACTGATTTAAAGTGGTTTATTCCTCTTATTGAATACCACCTGCAGCTGTGCTGAATGAGGGTGAAACCATGAGCGACACTGCTACACTGATGCTCTGATGTTATGTGGCACACAGCTTTAGCATGTCATGCTCTGAAAAAACTGGGGTGCAGACTCTTTGCACTATTCAACCTAATTGTGTATTTTAGATGTGTCAGTAGTAAGAAAGAGATGAAATGAATCAAGTGACTCTCTCTGGGTGGTTTATTAGACCAGAGAGAGCTTGTTTAAACCCCCACTTAATACCATATATCATTACTTATGTTGAAAAGTAGTATAGTCATTATTTTGCAGGCAAGAAGTGGTGTCAAGTGAAAGAAACCCACTGCAGACAACACTCTGGAAAACATACAACTCCCCGCTGAAACAGGCAGCCAGGGAGATATAGCGGTTTGTTTTGTGCCGGCGCACTATTAAAATGTTTGGAAAAATAGTCCCTTTTCCCCGCCCATGTCAAGTCCAATCCCTTCTCCAGACGGCACCAACATTGTGCTGAAGTCACTTGCATATTAGCAGATCTCTTGCAGAATCAGAGATGTCTTAGATTAGATTACACTGTAAAAAGTGCTTAGTTGTATCAACTTAAAATAACGTGTGAACTAGTTGCACATATTATTTTGAGTTTAAACAACTCTTTCTGGATTGTGCTGCCAACGTAACGATAATAGTTGAGGGTGCAAAAAGAATTTGTCCCTTGTCCCCAACTAATTCCTGAGAACAACTAATCTCAAGTTTTTATAACAACTATGCTATGTCCTTACAACTAACTACCATTGTTTCTTATCTGACACAATGTTTCAAGTCCCTTGGACAAAAATGATTTTTTTGTGTGTGGACACAACATGAAATAACATGTATTGCTGACAAAAAATGAAAGACCTTTTTTACAGTGTAGATGAAACTTAAATGCTTCCCATGGGGAAATTGGGTCATTGCAACAACATAATATGGCACAGATAAGGAGGCAAATATAGAGCATTTTTGATAAGATAACAAATAAACAATAAACATATATATATATATATATATATATATATATATATATATATATATATATATATATAAAGTGGTGTAGTCTATAATCATTTTGATATATTTTGAATTGTCATCTGTGTTTTTTTTTCTTCGCATAGGCTAAATAAAGGTATTTAGGTAAATTGGTGCAAAAAAGTGTATCAGAATGCAGGAAATGAAGTCTTTGACGCTCAAAATGTTCCTGGGGGAGGACACCCAGACCCCCCCACTATAACATTTTACATATGACTTTACTCTTTAGCGGTGGCCTGATTCAGTCGAGACGATTCATCTGAAGTAAGGTTTCTGTTGCAGCAACAAAACCTGTTATTTAAGCCTTTAGGCATTTTGTTTGTCTGGTGAAAGTGACAGTCAGCGGTGCTAAAAAATAAAATGCTTGCAAAAACAGTAACTACCCTTCTGAAAAACAGTAACTACCCTTTCAAAAACAGTAACTACCTATTTTTTTGTGTACCTTATTGTAAAGTGTTACCTCTGAATGTTTTGTACATTGCTCTTTGCTAAGAAAAAGGCGAAGAGAGACAAAATGTTTGTTAAGAGAACCAGCCATCAGAAACAAACCCTAGTCCTGTTACAAAGTTACCATTTCCTATACTGTAAGTCATTATTATTACTAATTTTCCACTATCCAGCTCTTTTTTTTTTATCAAAGTATCAAAGTATGGGGGCCTATTTGTTATAGGAGCTGCTCTCATGGTCGGATCTGATCATAATCTCAAATGGAAGCAGATTGTGCGCATCATGTTCATGGGATAAATATTGATATTTTGGCTCATATGTTGACAGAAATGTAGAGAAACATGCAGAGGAGTCTGCAGGTCAGATCACAGGAGCGGAGCCATTGATAGTGAGAGGTGGACTGGGCTGCGGCGCTCTAGTTGTGTGGCTGTGGCAGCGAGCCCTGTACATGTGGATGGCAGTCGACAGCAGTGAGAGCTGGAAGTGATCTTGCTGCACCTGGAGGGGAAGAGCCGCAGGCTACAACCTCTGCGGGGGCTGTGTCAGCTCACTGGAGGGTGGGATGCTCGGTCCAACATGAAGATCAATTCAGTTTGCTCTTGATGTATTTTCCAAAGATTATTCTTTTAGGGCATTTTAGACCTTTATCGTATAGGACAGCTTAGACTTGAAAGAGGAGAGGGAGGGGGAATGACATGCAGCAAAGGGCCGCTCTACCAGGTGAGCTAACCAGGCGCCCACTGTTGATGTATTTTCTGCGCCATTTTTCTTTCTTTCTTTCTTTCTTTCAGGGCTGCACAATTAATCGCAATTTCATTCAAATGGAAATATGGACTAGCGCAATATCCCAATCGAAGAGAGGTACAATATTTGTTAAAGGCAAAACATGTGTCAAACCATTGTGAATGAAGTATTGTGGTGCTGCAGAGACGTCCCGGAATACAAATCCTATCCTACAGACTACAGAAAACATCTTTGTTTGGTACAGATCCTCGCAAAAATCTCACTATAATCATTTTAATATTTTTAATTTTAATATTTTTAAATGAAAATGAGAATAATGATACAAAAATGATCATTCCCTCCAGTATCGTGAATCTTATCGCAGTCGCAATATCAGTCAAAATAATCACAATTAGATATTTTCCTCATATCGTACTTTATTTCTTGCTTTCTTTCTTTCTTTCTTTCTTTTTTTCTTTCTTTCTTTCTTTCTAGAGCAATAACTTCCAGGACACAATCAACATCATGCAGAGTACAGCAAAGTGTCACGCTGTCCCTTGGCTTTCTCATGTGCAATGAGAAAATGTGTGTGAATGTGTCAAGGTCAGCCACCCCAGCGCCTCTCACTGAATGCAGCATTATTTTCGACTGTATAATATGTCTGGCACAGGCTGTTGTATGCATTCGCCATGACAGAATTGATACACTTGAGTCACATAAGATAAAAAGGAGTATAGTACAAAGAATACGTGTGTCTGGAATGAGCTGAGTGGAGTTCATGCAGCACAAACGGAGAGTACCTCCTGCGTTTCTGCAGCTGCTCGGGCGGCTTCCGTCAGTGGATTGAATATGCAACAAAAGTAACTTTCAGAATGTTTCCTGAAACTAGTAAGGATCTGAACCCTAACAATTAATCATCTTCCACGAGAAGCGAATGAACAGACTCTGACATGAGAAGAGTAGGTGGAACGCAATCAAATACTGACATCAGTGGGCGTCGTGTTGTTTCGCAAGAAGGAAAAGAAGTTCCAAAAACAAAGCAAAACATCCCAATATCAAACTGCTGCACATGTTCTTTTCCGAACAAAGAAAAGAAGAGTATTAATCTATCTTAAGATAAACACTGGTAATGAGGCAGCCTCATTGTCTAAGTGGGCGTCCTCCCTCCCTCTCTCTCTGTATGTGGCTGGGAGAAGACAGTGCTGGCTGTGTTGCCAGGATGCAGCGCAAACTCTTGTGGTTTTTCTGGCCGCGACCCTCGCAGGCCTGTGTATTGTGCCCTTGTCCTTCCTTCATCAGCCCGTGTCAGCCAAAGACGAGAATTATAGCTGCTTAGATGGAAATTTGGAGCAACAGCTGTTATTGGATGACCAGCTAAGAGAGCCGAGATGGATAGGGGTGGTGGTTCGGGAGCCATGGTGTGCTCGTTGTATGCAGCCTTTTGTTAGAGACATTGAGATCATTGTTGATGGCTAGAGTGTGTTCTCTTCTTATCACAGGGCTACAGTTACTCAATAGGGATCTCAAAGCAAAAGAGGCAGAGCTGTTGCTGTAAAAATTGTCTTTGTCTGTCTTCCGGTGCACAGTCCACATAAAGCCTCTTAGCAGAATGTACAGGCAGAGCAGGCAGATGGCTGACAATAGCAGGTAGATATCGCCACCTGTGTAGTGGCATGATATCAAAATGTGATAAATGAACGTAATGTAAATTGGCCATGAGATGCTATTAAAGCCAGCTTCTCGGCTGGAAAGCAAGAGTTCTCCCTCAGCCACTCCTACATTGAGATATATTGATGGTTGTATTATTTGTTTTTCATGCACTTTCCCTGAACCTGCCTCATCGGCCTTTACTCCACTGAGTGATTTACTACTTCCCAGAATGCCCCACAAAGACTGGCATGACTGCATACAGCTGTGAGCTACAGTATGCATATCATATTTAATTTAAAACAAATCAAGTTTGAATGAATGAGGAAAAAATGCTTAATTCCTTCACATTCATTTAAATGCAATGCAGGTAGCCTATACTTGGGGCTGCACAGATCTGATACTAGTCTCGCTTTGCCAGACCTTCCTCCACAGCGCTGCCGAGGAGGGTTTGGCTAGTCCACACAGCATTCCTTGGTTGGAGAAAAACGTGCTCTGGTTTAATGGTATTTCTTTAAAGCAACCACAATCGTCTTGGGCGGCGCTAAGCACCGGACGGAGCCACGGTGCCGCTGCAAAATAGTTTAGGGAAGGAACTTGTTTTGGTGGAACATGTGTACGTTCAAAAGTGGTTTTAGTCGTGCAACAGAAAACTTTAAATTGGACAGATAGTCTAGCTAGCTGTCTGGATTTACCCTACAGAGATCAGATTTTCTGTGCTTAGCGCCGCCCAAGACGATTGTGATTGGTTTAGAGAAATGCCAATAAATCAGAGCACGTTTTTCTCCCATCCCAGAATGCTGTGTGGACTAGCAGCGCTATAAGAGTAACACCTTTAAGGAATAGCTAGGTTTGTAGCCTGTGAGGTTGAGAGAGAGAGAGAGAGAGAGAGAGAGAGAGAGAGAGAGAGAGAGAGAGAGAAAAGAAAAGAAATGAGTAACGTTGTCAAGTATAGTAAATGTAAAGTGTGTTGCGGTGATGCGAGTATGTAGTGATGTAGTCCTATTTCAGCAACCCACCAATGGCAGCTGATCTCATTTATTTTTTTCACCAACATAGATCTTTACTCACATTTGGCGAGTGCTTATTTTGGTCCCTGTCTTATATCTGATGTGATTTTTGATTTCACATAAATAGCCACTCCACAGATGTGAAATTGCCACATTGCCTGTTTCATGGAAACAATATATTTGTTTTCTGAAAAGGCAAATTGGATGTAATTGTTATCCAGTTGTCTTTTCCATTCCTATTGAGGGAAGCAATTTTAGTGTTGCATTCTATTACTGTATTCAGCATTGCTTTCTTATTTTTGTGTGTGTTTGGTATTTTCACGGGTTCATTTCACAAATGAACTATTTGTGGGTTGTAGAGAGTTTGTTGTAAGTGTTTAATGGAAGCCTCATTGATTTACTCCCTCAGTTTGGGTCAACAATCAATTGGCAGCAGTGGAATTTCACTGAAGGCTTTCAATACTGAGGCTGCATTGTGTATGGCATTGACAATTCTGCAGACAAAGAAAGAAAACAACAAACCTCAGGAGATACATATTTCTTGAATATAATTTGATTCTTATTTTATACCACTATGACTGTATTAAAACCCTACTGTATAACACGGCAGGAGGCCCACGGGTGGAAGGAAACAGACACATAGACTTTCTCCAAGACGAAAACTCTGAAATGTAGATATTTGAAATGCAGATAAACATTGCCGGGTAAATTTGTTATGGGCAGAAAATGCAATCCGAGTCAGTTTTTTGTTTATTTTTCATACTGTAGGTGATGGAAAAGTGCTGAATAAAGTCCTCAGTTTGCACATGGCTTCACTTTCACTTCCTGGATATCAAATAGTGCACCGTCATCACACTGTAGCAATACCTACAGTTGCACAAATGTAAAGGCTAAGGTTATTGAGAAGCTTTTCCTCCCCCACATAGTTCACCAAGTCCCAGCCAAGTGTTCATGTGACTTGGTGGCCATGAGGACCGTGCCAGGAAGGCCTGATTAATAAGCAGCGGGGATAGTGACTTCAGACTGGCTCCATTCACCAGGTTGTCGTCTCTGAGGAATGCTGCCTCCTTGAGAAACTCACAGCTTGCCCTCTGCAATGTTTGTTTCTATATAAGCAGCTTTTTATAGAAGTATATATATTTTATGTGTGTGTGTCCTTTGGGGTACGGTAATGCCAAAGGCTGTTTAGCAGAGTTGCATGAGACACTCAGACTTTCCAAACCTTCCAATGTGTTTTTGACTTTTGACACAAAGGAACAACATTTCTGAAGAGTTTAGTGGAGCTTAAATGTGCAATATGTATTAATACTGACAGCTAGTGTTTAAACTAGTTACTGCACTACAAATTCAAAATACTGTAGAGAGTCGTCTCCCCCGCCCCCTCCTCCCCAGAATCAAAGTTCACAGAGGTTGCCAGGCTGAGACCGCAGCATCTGACAATGTTGCTAGACGCTTGTCTCACATAGCCAGACATTACTTCACAGCACAGCGGAGTAGCTAACGTTAGATGCTGGCTATGTTGTCATAAAAGCCTGTGCTCACGCGGAGTTCTGTAACCAACTGACAGACACACTTCCTAGGCTTAAAATTACGGTAGGAACCGCTAAAAACACAACCTCGCTGTCCTCTCCACTCGACGGACAGACACACTTCCTTGGCTTAGAATTACGGTAGGAACCGCTAAAAATAACACTACCTTGCCGTCCTCTCCACCCGACTGAACACACTTTATTGGCTTAGAATTACGGCAACAATCGCTAAACACACTGCAAACTCAGTCATATCTTCCCGATTTACAGCCCCCCTCTCTTGGCTTAAAATAACTCACCATTGTCTGAACAGGCCGCTGAACAGCTGTGGCCCGCTTGCCTGGTCTTACATTAACATTAGCAGTTAGCAGTGTTAGCATGGCGGCGTTAGCCAGGACCAGTCGGGATCACTTTACTGGCTGTGTCTCAATTGTTTTTGCAAGTAACCAACTCGGGTACTCTAGCTATATACTTTAATGTAAGTACACAAATGTTGAAACTACATAAAATGCCCGTCCCTTGTAGCTGTGATAAATTAGCCTGAAGCTAATGCTTAACTGTTCAGGAGGAAATTAGCCAACTCTGCGTCCTTTTGGGTTCTAAGCTGTCTCCATCTTTCAAATACATCTCCAATATTTACCCGGGGTTTGTTACGTCTCTGGTCACACAGCTGTTAGAAACATGCCGGTTTTTTTTAGGTCAGGTAGAATCTATCTCCGTTGATCCTGTTCGTTTGTTTGCTGCTTTCATGGCTGTACTAACGTTACAGCTGTAGCGCGCTGGGTTTACGTTTTTACAGTTATATCTGGCAACCCGGCTGTCAGAATGGCCAAAACAAACAGAAATTCCGTCACAGAACGGAAATTTCAAAAGGAGAAAATACTGGAATTAGCATTGTTGTCAGAAAAGATAGTATTTCAACTTAGTATGTTTCCTTAATACCTGATAACGCATTGGGGTCATTTTTGGATTTATTACAGTAAATATATTACATATTGGAACTTTAAGTAAAAAGGAAAAGATTGCAAGTTTCCGGGCATTTCAATATTCTTGTTTGTTGGGAGCATTATTTATGTAGCAGTATATGCAGCTGCAAGTTACAGATTTTATTGCCACATATTTGCATCTTATTTGCATAATCCAACATATGATCTGTTTTAAAATGCTCTATATTTATATATTTATTTATTTTACATGCATCAAGTATAGTGACCTGACAGATCTTCATGCCTTTTCTCTCATTTCAGTTCTGTAACAATAGCTTGCCTTGAGCAAGATGGCAAAGTGGTTTAACACATGACCTGTGAAAAGATATTAAGACACACGCAAGGCAGAGTACAGAATACAGTAAGTAGTAGTATCGTAATATGGCTTATGTTTAGTCTTTTCATGGTTTAAAAGGCTACAAAGTAATTTTCTGAACTTACCAGACTGTTCTAGTTGTTCTATTATTTGCCTTTACCCACTTAGTCATTATATCCACATTACTGATGATTATTTATATCTAACATGTCATTGTGAAGATTTTTTTTTAAAGCACCAATTGTGAACCCGACACAAAAATTATAGTGGCTCAACTTAAAAAAATTAAGGTAATAATTTGCATGGACTTTTTTAAGTAGTTCCAACTCAGTCATTATTAAGTGAATTCCGTGATTCTTTTATAGTCAGACTAACTTAATTCACTTTAGGCAGAATAAAATACACATAGCAATTCCTTTTGTTATGATCAAACCTTTTATTGTAAAAGCAAAGTAAACTTATAAATTATATTATTATAGTACTATTTTATACCTACTTAGACAAAAAAATAAATAAATAAATTCACGCCCAAATCAGTTTTAACGGGGAACTTCTTCTTCTTCTTCTTCTTCTGCGCATCAGCTGGTGGCCACAAAATGAGCTAAAACGTAGTTCTAAGAGGCAAATGCGCACCGTCAAAGTGTGTTCACAAATAGTGCTCTTTTTTCCTTCTAACAGGCTCAGGTGGTTAATCTAAGTCCTGACAAAAGTATGGAAAGCATTTCCCTTACCCTTCACATGTTTCGGCTGTGTAAAAAAAAGTCTCCCAAGAACTACGTTTTAGCTCGTTTTGCGGCTGCCAGCTGATGTGCTCTCCCTCATTACTGGACCAATTAAAGATATTCTTCTCCCCATCAGTCTGGCACACACACACACACACACACACACACACACACACACACACACACACACACACACACACATGGGGAAATAGGGCCCAGGTTGAAAAATACCGAAGTTCCCCTTTAATCAAAATTAAAAGTGTGTTTGGGAGCTTCTAAGTCAAATACTTGCAGGCTTTTACAAAGAAGTTGCCCTTAACAAAAGGAACATGCTCAAATTATTAATGTAAGGACCAATCCCCTGAATCCAGTGCTTCATTCTCTGTGCATGTTAAAGAATACAATAAAAAAACACCATGCACCATGTGAAAAGGAATACATAAATTACATGTTGCTGGTGTTATTAAACAGCTACATGTATTCTCCAAGGCGAATATAGAGGCATGTTTTCCAAGGGACTTTGTATATAGTGTCTGATACATATTAACACTTCCAAAAAACTGGCAAGAACACTAAGCATTGTAAGTAGGTGTACCTAATGAAGTGCCGACTGTCAACAGTACAGGTTACTTGCACAACAAAACTTTACAAACATAACAGTGCAAAATATCCTGTTGAATTTGAGGACAGTCTAATTCTTCACATTTTTAGCACAGCAGTTTACTTTTTAAAGACATTACTACAGACCCATTAGCAAGGCACAGGCTCTGGGTCCGTCCAGGTCTTGCAGGACTTCTGTTCCCTCAATGAGATCCTCGCACTGGTTGGATCAGACATGGTGGCACCTTTGGATATGACAATCTTCATCACTTCATTGACAATATCCCCACCATCCTGGCATAAGTAGGTCCGAATCAATGTCAGTGTTTTAGTCACCAGAGATGGGGACTCAAGTCGCACTTAAGTCGCACTAACAGCTGACTTTAGACTTGACTTGGACTCGACCCAAAAGACTTCAGACTTAACTTGCGACTCGACCCAAAAGACTTCAGACTTGACTCGGACTCGAGCTTCGAGACTCGTCAACAACCTTTTTTCATGCAATTCTTGCTTTTTAAATCTAAATGTATTCATGTATTTCTATTTTCTTTTATTGCCGCATATACGGGGAAACGTATGACGAGCTGCATGTCCCCTGCCCTTTGCCATAATGTGCAACGTAACGCATGCGTTATGCCTTATGCACTCACATATTAAAAAAAATGCATTGACGATGGCGACACCAAGTCCTCCTGGAGTTGTGCCTGTTATCATTAGTTTTGCTTTCAATAATTTGGTAAACAGTGGCAGTAAGCCAACAGCTACATGCAAGGTGTGTGGCACCAAGATAAATGATGCCGGATCAACAACGTCGGACTTCATCAGGCGTCTCAAAACGCACCCAGATAGGTCAGTCACTCACACACTAATGTGAAAGAGACGTTACATTTAGCATATATCGTCACAGGTAACAAGCTAACCATCGTAAAGTGTTGTGCTAATGCTGGGAACAGGCACATAGTATCTTTGTAGTTAGTAGTTGCTGATGCTCAGACATCCATGGCGCACAGGAGGCGGGACGCACGGATCCATCTCCCCAGGAACAAACGCTGTGTCGGGTGGGCAAACTCATGTGATGCGTAATTGATCCCGTGGATGATTTGTAGGCTATTAAGTGAACAAGGTGTACCCGGTCCACCAAACACTGGGCCGTCTTGACTGTCTTAATTCTGCACATATTTCTGTTGCTGTAGTCCTACTTACTATTTCATTATTTCATCCATGCGTGGCGCAGCGGATCCGTGCGCACTGTCACCTGCCGTGGAGACGCTGGCCTCACTAACCTCTCCTCCTCTGAGTCGGATCTCCCTCGCGCTGGACTCAGTTTCACTGAGTGTACTAACACTTAGAAAATAAATAGCATTACATCAGTGAGTTCAAACTGCTTATTGTGCGTAATTTGGACTGACACTGAGATGCATGTTGTTCTGTAACTGGTGTGGCGCTGCCACTATTCTCTTGATTTCCACTTCGACATTAGACATTTTTTTGAATGAAAGAGACGTTACATTTAGCATATATCACCACAGGTAACAAGCTAACCATCGCAGTGTTGTGCTAATGCTGGGAACAGGCACATTGTATCTTTATAGTTGTATCCATATGATGTGACAGACTTAGGTTAATATTTCACCAGGTCTGAGGGCTAGAGGGATGTGTTAAGTAGACCCCATAAAGTTATCCTACAACTGATTTTAATACTGTACTGTATGGATGGTAGCTACAGGACATGCTTTGAATTCATAAGATTTAACAATACAGTGTTAGGGACAGATCAGATGGACAGAGACTTGAGACTTGACTTGGACTCGTGGCAAAAGACTTGAGACTTGACTTGAACATGCCCCTCAAAGACTTGAGACTTGACTTGGACTTGCAAAAAAATGACTTGTGAACATCTCTGTTAGTCACTAAAGCAGAAACCTGCTTGTGACTTAATGAAAATAGCTGGTCCACCTTAAAGTCAGCCCACCTTAAGTTAGTGAGCCTGTTGCTGCTAGCTCCGTGGCTAACTCCTTGACTCTAATGCTGCATTCCAGGCAACCCGTAACTCGTGTTTTCACAACCTTCTACCGGTGAAAGTGCCCTGGAACAGCAGTCAAACCCGTAACTAATTACTCGTGAACTACCAAATCGTTGTACTCCCAGTTACAATTTTTGACGTCACACACATAAACAACAATGGCGACCCATGTTGATGCTGCACAGACGCCGGTGATTAAGGGTGAGAAATAGAAATAAATAGACATAAATAGGCAACGTAAAGTAATTCCGCAAATTGTAATCAAAACAATACGCATACGATTGTGTACTACTACAGGTTATGTTTATTAAATGAAGCCCAAAAGATGTCGCCGACTAGAAATCGCTAGTACCAGCTAGTGCTAGCTAACGTCAATGTTAGGTAGCCGCTAGCTAACGCTAGCTAGAAGGGTTTGTGGTGGTGACTTTGCCTGGAACGCTACCAAGTCGTGAGTCGTGACTTGAAGTCGTAACTTACCGGCTAAAAATTGTGTCTGGAACGCAGCATAACCAGCAGGTAGCAAGCAAGACACGGGAACTTGGCTTGGTTCTTGAGGAGTAGTAGCATTTTTTTTTTATCTATCATGGACTCCTCACAAAGAGCACATTTGTAAAACAAAATACAGCGGCGCCTTGACTTTCTCTGTAGGCTTAGATCCTTTGGAACCAGCGGCCAGATTATGTTTCTGTTTTTTTAACTCAGTGATTCAGAGTGTCATGCTGTACTGCAGCACAGCCTGGCTCAACAGCATCTGCTAAACTTAAAACTAAATTATATAATCAACTCAAAGTTTGTGCTGAGAACATTGCTCAACCTGTTGCACACTCCTTTCAAACAGCCCACAAGAAGAGCATGCTCAGACTTGCTAACAGCATCTCTTTTGACTCCATGTGTATTTTAAACTCTGAATAACAACTTCTGCCGTCTAACAGGCGATTGAGAGTCCCTTCGTTTGGATACAACAGGATGTCTGTCTGACTCTTTTAAACATCAGTCTATCCTGCTGCTAAACCAAAATCAGTGTGCTGCCGATTAAGATCTGGATCCAAGGATATCATGAAACATGTTTCGTTTGTCAAAGTTGTATCATATTGTATTTATTCACCGACAGATAAACTGTACACACTCTGTACTGCTACGTTTAAAGCTATAGCGTCACTGCTAACTTCATACTCACCGACACACACCTCCCTCTCTCTCCACCAGAGGCGATTTCTTTAAGACTGCAAGGGAAGCTCGGCTTCCCCTAAAATGTCAAAAAATGAATGGTCAAATATGTACTATTGTGTTAACATTTTATTGACTAAAAATGTGTTAGAACACGTTTATTTTGAAGACGAGTTCGTTCAGAATCAGCTACATATAGCAGGTCGACTGACTCGATTTCCTTCTCATACATTCCCATAGCGTCACAGTGCATTTCCCCGTTGAAGCCAAGGGGGTAAGCTTTGCTTCAGAGCTCGAATCTTCTATGGCGCCATTTTAATGCTACAAAGCGATCACCCGTTGTTAGCATTCCATTGACTGCCATTCATTTTGACGTCACTTTGACAGCGAATAACTTTACATCTGAAGTGTTTAAAGCCCATGTTGCAGGTTAACCACCACTGTTGATTAATGGGTACATAAAGCACTCAACATATGTATAGCATTGTTAAAAATGTCACCAAATTGTGTTAAAGGCCAGTTTTTACCGTTTTAGTCGTTTAGTGGGTTTTTTAACGCAATTCGGTGATGACGTCACGTTGGGGAGACGTGCCTCAGTCTAGTACTAGAACTATGGTGACTGACTGGGATGAGGAAGAGGTGGAAGAGGTGTTTTTACTGTCAGTGAATAGCACCGAGTGAAAGTCAATGTTTTCTTTATATCTAGTGACAGTGATCATGTCGTTAGTTCAGATAAGTACTGGTAATCTAGCTAGATCTAGAAATAGAAGGCATCATGTTAGCTATGGGCTAACTTGCCAGTCAGTCCCACCTGTGAAATCCCCCGACGTTGTAAACACATTTTCGATTAGATATCTCACGTTTTGATGGACCCTACTAGCTCCAGTAACAACATATTTGCCTAGTGTTCATTTATTACTTGGATCGGGATGCTGTTCGGCTTTTCACAAGTTTAGACAGCTAGCTAAAGCTACGCCGACGTTTTGCTAACGTTAGCGCAACAGCGTTAGCCTAGATGGCTAGGTAAATATTACGACTGCCTTCGTTGTTTCCTCTATCTGCGTCCACGTTGTCAACATAAGACATGTGGCGTTAGTGCTCCTTTTGTACCATAATTGTATTGAATGAAATGTTAAGCTTCGCTCCTACGAGATGGGTGGGTTTTTGTTAGCTACGTTACACACAAAGTTAACTGGCTATAGTTAGCCTGTGCTAGCGGAATTAGCTAACGTTGTGTAGCCAGCCAGCAGCTTCGGCAGTAGTTCCGGCGAGCTAACCACGACAGCTAACACATCCACAAGCGTCTCTATTTCAAACATCACTGCAGATTGACTGCTTTTAGCAGGAGAGGTTGATTGTGGGCGACAATACTGTCGTGGTTAGCTTACCGAAACTACTGCTGATTGCCGAAGTTGCTGGCTGGTTATGCAACGTTAGCTAATTCCGCTAGCATACATGCTAACTATAGCCAGTTAGCTTTGTATGTAGCTAACAAAAACCCACCCATCTCGTAGGAGCAAAGCTTAACATTTCATTCAATAAAATGATGGTACAAAAGGAGCACTAACGCAACATGTCTTATGTTGACAACGTGGACGCAGATAGGAAACTCCGAAGGCAGTCGTAATATTTACCTAGCTAGCAGTCTAGGCTAACGCTGTTGCGCTAACGTTAGCAAACGTCGGCGTAGCTAGCTGTCTAAACTTGTGAAAAGCCGAACAGCATCCCCGTCCAAGCTGTGTTTCACTTTCCCTCCAATATTATTATACACATAATAAAGCCACGTGGACTCGGTCGATTCCAAAAGCCATATTTTGCAACACCAGTGGCACATAGACAGTGAACAGAGACGGGGCTTTCGTCTGTCGTCTCCCCAACGTGACGTAATGCAATGCATTGTGGGGGAAAAGAGAATCATTGCAAATCGCTGTAAAATAGTACTACTTTTTCGTATTTTATTCCGTTTTGTGATATCCATTGTATTTGATGTTGTTGGGTAACAGTTTAAATGTTTATTACCAACAAGCAAATTGCACAAATTCATTAGAAAATAAACCCTGCAACATGGGCTTTAAAGACTTTATTTGTCCATTGTTTATTTCTAAAGAAACACGACAATGTATAAAAGGCTCCATTACCTTGTACCTCACGTTATGGCTCCGTAGCAGACGTTTTTGTAAAAATAGGCTAACGATTGGGTCATAACCACGCGACTTACTGTCGCATAGTAGAGGAATTACCGTATAGTACAGGAGAAGCTCACAGGCAGTTTGGACTTCCATTAGCTGTTTAAGTTTAATTACTAATGTTAACTAGCATTTTAGTTAGCAATAATTAGCCTGTGCCTGTGTTATCTCCTTACATATACCTACGCTCTCCATCTCTGCAAGATTGGGAATACAGCTACCAGAAGACTTACAACTTTCAGACACGTTGCTCACATCACATTTATGTCGTCTCTCTCAGTTGGAGGCTGCGCAGTAACACACAGCGCTCACCGGAAAAGTGCTTCTAAAGGCCTTCACTGGTCTCCGTCCAGAGCAACGGGATCTGTTGGTCCACTTATATACTGTCTATGGTTGAAGCCTGGCGTCCATTGACTTCAATGGGGCTGCTTTGAGCAGTTTTTTTCAGTGCTTCGAAACTAGACGGTTATTGGATAAATGCTGCGATTATGTCCCGCCTACGGACGCACGGCATCTCTGGGGGGTCAATGGAGGAGTGGGCTGGCCTGGACTCTGGGCTCTGCGTGATGATTGGAGGGTCTGTCGAAAGCCTGCATCTCCTTTTGATTGACAGCAATTTTGTACTATAAAAAGTCACTGAAGCTATTCGAGCAGAGCTCAGCTCAGTCCCATCATGGATTTTGCAAGTGTATTCCAAAGACGAACTGCTGCAACCTATTTCTTGGTATTTGCTTACACATTACATCACATTCCTTGTTTCAGTTTAACCTAATTCCCACATTTCCTCCTTTGAGTTTAATATTGTTTTGTTAGATAGTTTGTTCATTCATTCATTCATACAGTAGGCTAGGCTAGTGTTGTAGGGGTGAACTAGCCAGCTAGCAAACTGCACACAATGGCAGACAATGCTAATATTGTCGACCTGATTTTGGCAAAGCCATTTGAAAGTCTTCCTTACGAGGAGAAACTTAGAATTAAACAGCAGGGCAGATCAACACCTAAGATTGGTTTAGTGCAAAAGATAGGGCTAAGTAACAGGTCTTTTCAGCTCTCCTGGTATGACAAAGTTAGCTGGCTGACTGGAAGTGCCGTGACAAAGAAAATGTACTGCTGGCCATGCCTCTTGATGAAACCATCTCACGGATATTATCAATTATTATTATATTAATTTTGTGCTGCTGTGCTGTGTATGCAAACCATCATGCAGCACATGTGTGCAGAAGACAACGAGCGGACACGGGTCCCAAGCATTGTCCAGATGCCCTCCACATTGTTTAGTCGTTCATATGCTTAGGCGCTGGGCCTAAGCCTTCAATTAAACTAAACCTTTAATTTGTATTTTGTCAGGAAGGCATAAGCACTAAGTGTTGTTGCCCATTTCAGTAAAGCCAAATTTCCCTGAACAGAGCACACACATGTTGGAGTAGTTGGGAGATGCACAGAAGATCAAGCCACAGTGCAGTAGTTTTGGCCACTGGACACTGGAGCCACTGCTGTAGTGTTTTTGATTGAAGCCATAGCTGTTGCTTGCACTGTGGGAGTTAGAGTGTTTGGAGCTGCACATAAGAACTTGGCTTCTCATGCAGAAAATAGTATTTTGGAGGCCAGGATTCCAAAAATCAAGAAGGAAGAAGCATCCAAAGCCAGCCAGACGGAGTGGCCAGAGGATCATGAAAGGAGTTGAAACTACAGTTTATCTAGCAAAGAAACAAAATGGCTACAGTATAAATACTGAACCATATCCCCAACATGAACCCTGTGGTGAAGAAAAGCAGCTTTCTGTCATGCTATCTGATCTAATCTTTTGCTTCCTTTTTGTGTTTTCCTGCTTGGAGTGCCCTTGCTGTGATATGGGAATTCCATTGTCTGTATTTTAATCCGCTTACCTGTAGTTCGTGTGTCAGTAATTGGAAATAGCTTCAATTGCATGGCAGGGCACAGCAGAGCACAGCAGGGCGTGGCAGGACGTTGCAGGACGTAGCAGGGTGTAACAGGGCACAGCAGGGCGTGGAGCAGGACCACGGCGACAGCTGCAACCATGAATTAGGTGCCATCCTAATCCAGGGAAACATGCTGGGTGAAAAAAAAACATAAGGACTCCGGGGAATAAGCTCCCCAGAGCTAGGTTAGTAACAAGCATTTCTGGGACATGGATGCACACAAATGGAAAGAAAGAGGAGAGAGAAGCTCAGTATGTCATAGGAAGTCCCCCGGCAGTCTAAAACTATAACAGCATAACTAAGAGCTGCAGAGATTCAGAGCTATGGAGGCGGCACGCCGTGACTGTGGCTACACACCCTCGAACGCTGCAACTCCTCACTCCCTACATATCACTGCTGATACAATCAACCTGTTGCGGCCCTGAGATACTTTCCTAAATCTTCCGTATGTTCTTTTTTATCTGATTTGAAATCAAGGGAAGATAACA